>NC_058409.1:111505751-111588485 GCF_002201575.2 Neomonachus schauinslandi
TTTCTTTCTTTCTTTCTTTCTTTCTTTCTTTCTTTCTTTCTTTCTTTCTTTCTTTCTTTCTTTCTTTCTTTCTTTTTCTTTCTTTCTCCACCCCCTTTCTTTTTTTTCAAAACTCAGGCTCTTACAAGTTTGGAAGGTGAACAAATCATGTTACACACCTCTGATAAAATCAGATTTCTGAACCTGCAAAATGTAGTGTGAAGGAAAGAAGTATTCCCTTGCCCTGTGATGACCCTGCCAGGACACATCCCTCCTGTGAGGCACAGCCCCAAACACACGGTCACCCTTACAGCACATTCACATGCAAAATGAAATGTTAGAAAACTCTCTTTGAAACCCCTTCTCTGCTGATAGGATCAGCTGTCAAGGCGCAGTCCCAAACCCTTTCCCATCCAGCCTCTCAGCAGAGTTCCCAGATGGTCATCCTGCCAGGGTGCCTCTGTCATCCAAGACTCTCAGGACTCCATTAGCCTTTCTTCCTTCTAACCCATAACCGCACGTCAGCATGGAAACAGTGTGCTCAGAAGGAGCTGTACAAGTGTGGTAAGATTCTGAACTGTGGCAAATGGCGCTTTATTGGCAAGAAAATCCCAAGCTAATCAGGGAGAAATAAATGAAAGCTTCTCAATTAGCCAGGGAAGAGGATAAAATAATCAATAAGGGAAATTTGCTAACATGGATAAAATTGAGCAACAGACCTGTAATAAAAGGAAGGCTAAAGAAACAACCAGATAACAAATAGATTTATTTAATGCCTTTTCGTTGTTTATGGGCTTCTGTCTCACAATACTTGGTAGACTAGGGATGCAGGAAGCAAGGCAAGAAAGAACAAATCTGTGTGAAAGAGGATTTGAAATGAGTCCTCCCATCCCCCATTTTATTTATTTGTTTGTTTGTTTGTTTATTGAGCAATGCCTTACCTTTTAGAAAGGGAGACTCTTAAATTCTGCAGTAAAAAACCTGAGAAACAGAGATAGAGACAGAGACAAAGATGAGCAACCACACTAAGAGACCTAGTTGGAGAAGTCAGTGGGTCTATAACTCAAAGTTCTATGACTTCCTCAAACCCAAGTCAGAAGATGTCCATCAAATGCATTACTATCAAGGCATTAAGAATAATGTATTCTAGGGGCTCCTGGATGGCTCAGTAGTTAAGCGTCTGCCTTCAGCTCGGGTCATGATCGCGGGGTCCTGGGATCGAGCCCCACATCGGTCTCCCTATTCGGCAGGAAGCCTGCTTCTCCCTCTCCCACTCCCCCTGCTTTTGTTCCTTCTCTCGCTGTCTCTCTCTCTGTCATATAAATAAATAAAATCTTAAAAAAAAAAAAGAATGTATTCTACTTGACATGGAAGGATGTTCATGATATTGAGTAAAAAGGTTGGTTATGGTTTTTTTTAAGTTTTTATTTTGATTTGTTAGTTAACATATAGTGCTATATTAGTTTCAGGTATACAATATAGTGATTTAACACTTTCATATATTACCTGGTGTTCATCACAACAAATGTGCTCCTTAATTCCCATCACCTATTTCACCCATCCCCCCAGCCACCTCCCCTCTGGTAACCATCAATTTGTTCTCTATAGTTAAGAGTCTGTTTCTTGGTTTGCCTCACTCTCTCCCTCTTTCTCTCTTTCCCTTTGCTCATTTGTTTTGTTTCTTAAATTCCACATATAAGTGAAATCATTTGGTATTTGTCTTTCTCTGACTTACTTCACTTAGCATAATATCCTCTAGGTCCATCCACGTTATTGCAAATGGCAAGATTTCATTCCTTTTTTTTTTTTTTTTTTTTTTTTTAAGATTTATTTATTTTTGAGAGAGCGAGAATGAGAGAGAGAGAGAGTACATGAGAGGGGGGAGGGTCAGGGGGAGAAGCAGGCTCCTCGCCGAGCAGGGAGCCCGATGCGGGACTCGATCCCAGGACTCCGGGATCATGACCTGAGCCGAAGGCAGTCGCTTAACCAACTGAGCCACCCAGGCGCCCCGATTTCATTCCTTTTTATGGCTAATATTCCATATCTATCTATCTATCTATCTATCTATCTATCTATCTATCTATCTCACATCTTCTTTATCCATTCATCAGTCAATGGGCATTTGGGCTGTTTCCATAGTTTGGCTATTGTAGCTATTGTAGATAATGCTGCTATAAACATTGGGGTGCATGTATTCCTTTGAGTTAGTATTTTTGTATTCTTTGGGTAAATACCTAATAGTATGATTGCTGGATCATAGGGTAGCTCTATTTTCAACTTTCTGAGGAACCTCCATAAAGGTAGGTTATAAATTGATATCATTTTATATTAATATACTTTTATTGTGGTAAAATATACATAGCATAAAATTTACCATTTTAGCCATTTTAAGTGTACAATCCAGTAACATTAAATAGATTCACATTTTTGTGCAATCATCACCATTATCCATCTCCAGAAATTTTTCATCATCCCAAACTCTGTACTCATTTAAACAATAACTCCCCTTTACCTCCTCCTCCAGTCCCTGGTAACCATTATTCCACTTTCTGTCCCTATGAATTTGACTAGTCTGGATACCTGTGTAAGTGGAATCATACAATATTTATTTTTTTTGCATTTAGATTATTTCATTTAGCATAATGCCTTCAAGTTTCATTTGTGTTATAGCACAGATATAGATCAGAATCTCATTCTTTTTTAAGTCTGAGTAATTTTCCATTGTATGTATAGTCTACATTTTGTTGATCCATTCTTCCATCAAGAACACTTGGGTTGTTTCCACTTTTAGGCTATTGTGAATAATGTTGCTTTGAACATTTGTCTACAGATATCCGTTTGAATCCCTGCTTTTAATTCCTTTGGGTATATACCTAGAAGAGGAACTGTTGAATTATGGTAATTCTATTTAATTTTCTGAGGAGATGCCATACCGTTTTCCACAGAAGCTTCTATTCACATTTTATAACTATTTGTGAAGTACAGAAAAAGAGAGACAAAGATTATATACCAAAATGTTAGCAGTAATTTCTGAGTTGTGCAATTATGGGTTGATTTCCCCTAAGTATTAGTTATGTATTAATAAATAACAAATTTCCCCAAAACTTGGCTCTAGAAACTACAAACATTAATAATCTTTTGCAATTTTGAGGGCCAGGAATCTGGAGAAGCTGAACTGGTTAGATCTAACTCAAATTTTTTAGGGAGGTTGTGGTGAAGGTGGCAGCGAGGGCTGCATTCTCTGAAAACTGGACTGGGGCTGGGGGGATCTCTTCTAAGTCTCACTCCTATGGCTGTTGGCAAGAGGCTTCAGTTTTTCACCATACAAGCTTCTGCATAAAACTGACTATGACATGTTTTCTCTCAGAACCAGTGATGAGAGAGGCGGTGGGAGGGAGAGGCTAAGCCGGAAGCTGCCAAGTCTTATAACCTAGTCTCTGCAGTTACACGTCACTTTTGCACAATCTATTGTACACACAAGACCCACTCTGGTATAAAGTGGTGAGGGACTATTAAAAAATATGAATATCTGGAGGTGGCGGCCATCTTGGGGGCTGGCTACCATATCCCAAATTTTCCCTGTGGGAAAATCCCACAGGATTTTCTTCCTCTGCCCCAACGTTACTGAGAGTACAATTGACATATAAGGTTGTGTGAGTTTAGGGTATACAATGTGTTTATTTGATACATTAATATACCACGAAATGATTACCACCATCGCATTAGCTAACACTTCCATCTTGTCCCATAATTACCATTTTCTATTGTGGTTAGAACATTTAAGATCCTCTCTTAGCAACATTCAAGTATATAATACAGTATTACTAGCTAAAACCACCATGTGGGACATTAGATCCCCAGAATTTATTAATCTTATAACAGGAAATTTGTACCCTTTGACCAATATCTCCCCACGTCCATCACCTGTTCAGCCCCTGGTAGCCACCACTTTATTTACTGTTTCTCTGAGTTTGGCCTTTTTAGTTTCCACATATAAGTGATATCATACAGTTTTTCTCTTTTTCTTACTTCATTTAACCTAATGGACTCAAGGTTCATCCAAGTTGTCGCAAATGGCAATTTCCTTCTTTCTCATGGCTAAATAATATCCCACTGTGTGCTTATATGTAACTAAAACATCTTTATCCATTTATCTGTGATGGACACTTAGATTGTTTCCATTATCTTAGCTATCGTGAATAAAGCTGCAATGAACATGGGAGTGCACATATCTCTTCAAGATAGTGATCTTCATCACCCAGGACTGGGATTGCTGGATCATAGGGTAGTTCTATTTGAATATTTTGAGGACCCTCCATACTGTTTTCCAGAGTGGCTACACCAGTTTTCATTCCCACCACCAGCGTGCCAGGGTTCCCTTTTCTCCACAGCCTCGCCAACACTTGTTATTTCTTCTCTTTTTTGACACAGCCGTTCTGACAGGTGTGAGGTGACATCTCCTTGTGGTTTTGATTTGCATTTCCCGGCTGATGAGTGATGTCAAGAACCTTTTCATGTATTTTCAAATTTAACTAAAATGTGTATCTTTGGGACATAATATACAGGAAAATGCCAATAGCCTGTATAACATTCGGAAGCATTAAAAGACAAAAAGACCCATAAAAATATCAGGATTTCTCCAACTACTGTCTGACTTCAGAAAGAACCAATTGGTTAGAAGACATTTTCATTGAGGGAAGTTTTCCTACTGGCGCTCAGCTGGGTTTGACCCCATCTTCAGTGCGCAGTTTGAAACAGCAATTCCAACAGCGGTGCCGCAACTCCACAGCAGTGGTGAGCGTACAGAATCCAGGAGGCTTCCATGGGGGCTGGAGATGAACTTCCAAAGCCTTTCTGGGTAGCCTGCTGCCGTGGTCCCATCTTTGGTTGACCCTTTGTTGAGGACTGAAATTGGACAGTTTTACTGAAGGAATAAAGCTAATGTCTTATCTATAAGATATACCTGCCTCCGGAAGAGATAACATATCACTGCTTTATTGCTCACGGTTTAAAGATATTTTAAAACTTCTTTCAAAGTTTTAAGTGACAAAACATGTGCTGTAGAGGGTGCCTGGGTGGCTCAGTCATTAAGCGTCTGCCTGTGGCTCAGGTCATGATCCCAGGGTCCTGGGATCGAGCCCCATGTCGGGCTTCCGGCTTGGCGGGAAGCCTGCTTCTCCCTCTCCCCCGCTTGTGTTTCTGCTCTTGCTATCTCTCTGTCAAATAAATAAATAAAATCTTAAAAAAAAAAAAAACATGTGCTGTAGAATGTATAGAAACAAAAATGTGAAGGGAAATAATTAATCTCCTGATTCTATTCTCTAGCAATAAATAGAGTGGTTGGGCTTTGGAGTAGGGTAAGCTTGGATGCACACCCTGACTCTGACATTGAGTAGCTGTGCAATCTAGGGGGAGTCACTGAGCCTGTGGGAGTCAGTTTCTTCATCTGAAAAATGGGTGTATTCATAATATTCCCAAAGTGGGAAGCAAAATATATGTCCGTTGTCTGGTGCATGGATAGACGAAAGGTGCTGTATCCATACAATGGAAGATTTATTCAGCAATAAACTGCCAACATATGCTATGGCATGGTGAAACTCCAAAATGTTTTGCTAAGTGAAAGAAGTCAGATACAAAAGGCCAAAGAATTACATGTTATATGATTCCAATCGTATGAAATGTCCAGAAAAAACAAATTTTAGAGATAGAAAGTAAATTAGTAGTTGCCTGGCGCTGGAAGTGGGACTGGAGATTAACTATAAATGGGCACGAGGAATCTTATTGTGGGAATAAAAATGTTCTAAAACTGGATTATGGTGATGATTGCACCATTCAGTAAAGCTACTAGAAATCACTGAACTGCACACTTGAAATGGATAAATTATATGATACATAAAATATGCTTCCATAAACCTTTTTTTTTTTCTTAAGGATGGGAACTAGTCATCCCACTTGGAATGGTCTGTGCTAAAAAATAAAAGCATTAGTGGTAAGAGTTAGGGAAAAAAAGATAAAATCTCATCTTATATTTACTGTTTAAAAGAGGATATCTGTAAAATATTCTGTAAAAAGTGCAGTCTGGCACATGGGGACACTTGAGTAATTGCCTGGTATTGTAACAGTTAAATATCAGCGACTGTAAATAGTTAAAGGAAATATGATGAAATACATTTTTCTATGCATGTATTTTTCATATAAGTCAGATAATCTTGTATAAGTTCTATTTCTTGCCTTTATTTATCATCATTTCTGCCTTATTATAGGTCTTTCTTAGACATCCCGTGATGACATGGAGTATACCGTATGGCTAAACGTAATATAAACATTTACTGATGGATATTAGTTTTTTAAATTTTGCTTTATAAATAAATTTAATGAACATCTTTTTCCTTAAGTCTTAAGGTATTCATAGAAATAGTCAAAAAATTCAGTAAAATTGCAGGATACAAAATCAATGTACAGAAATCTGTGGCATTTCTATACACCAATAATGAAGCAGCAGAAAGAGAAATTAAGAAATCAATCTCATTTACAATTGCACCGAAAACAAGATATCTAGGAAATAACCTAACCAAAGAGATGAAAGACCTGTACCCTGAAAACTATAGAACACTGATGAAAGAAACTGAAGATGACACAAAGACATGTAAAGACATTCCATGCTTATGGATTGGAAGAATAAATATTGTTAAAATGTCTATAATCTACACATTTAATGCAATCCCTATCAAAATACCAATAGCATTTTTCACAGAGCTGGAACAAACAATCCTAAAACTGGTATGGAATCACAAAAGACCCCCAATAGCCAATGCAACCTTGGAAAAGAAAAACAAAGCTGGAGGCATCACAATTCTGGACTTCAAGTTATATTACAAAGCTGTAGTGATCAAATAGTATAGTACTGGCACAAAAATAGACACATAGATCATCAGAACAGAATAGAAAACCTAGAAATGAACCCACAACTATATGGCCAATTAATCTACAACAAAGCTGGAAAGAATATCCAATGGGAAAAAGTCTCTTCAACAAATGGTGCTGGGAAAACTGGACAGCAACATGCAGAAGAATAAAACTGGACTACTTTCTTACACCATACACAAAAATAAATTCAAAATGGATGAAAGACCTAAGTGTGAGACAGAATACCATCAAAATCCTAGAGGAGAACACAGGCAGTATCCTCTTTGATATCAGCCACAGTAACTTCTTTGTAGATAATGTCTCTTGAGGCAAGGGAAACAAATGCAAAAATGAACTTTTGGGACTTCATCAAAAGAAAAAGCTTCTGCACAGCAAAGGAAGCAATCAACAAAACTAAAAGGCAACCTTGGGAATGGGAGAAGATATTTGCAAATGACATATCTAATGAAGGATTAGTGTCCAAAATATATAAAGAACTTATAAATCTCAACACCAAAAAAATGAATAATCCAATTAAAAAATGGGCAGAAGACATGAATAGACATTTGTTCAAGAAAGACATCCAGATGGCTAACAGGCACATGAAAAGATACTCAGCATCACTCATCATCAGGGAAATACAAATCAAAACTACAGTGAGAGATCACCTCACACTTGTCGGAATGGCTAAAATCAACACCACAAGAAACTAGTGGATGTGGAGAAAGGTGAACCCTCTTACAATGTTGGTGGGAATGCAAACTGGTGCAGCCACTGCAGAAAACAGTATGGAAGTTCCTCAAAAAGTTAAAAACAGAACTACCCTACGATCCAGCAATTGCACTTCTAGGTATTTACTCAGAGAATACAAAAATACTAATTAAAGGGGATACATGCACTCCGATATTTATTGCAGCATTATCTGTAATAGTCAAATCATGGAAACAGTCCAAGTGTCCATTGACTGATGAATGGATAAAGAAGATGTGATATATACATATATATACACACACACATACACATGCAATGAAATATTACTCAATCATCAAAAAGAATGAAATCTTGCCATTTGCAATGACATGGATGGAGCTAGAGGGTATTATGCTAAGTGAAATAAGTATAAAAGTAAGAGGAAGACAAATACCGTATGATTTTACTCATATGTGGAATTTAAGAAACAAAACAAATGAGCAAAGGGGAAAAAAAGAGTGAGAGAGAGGCAAACTGAGAAACAGACTCTTAACCATAGAGAAGAAAGCTAAGTGAAATAAGTCAGAGAAAGACAAATACCATATGATTTCACTCCTATGTGGAATTTAAGAAACAACAAAAACAACAACAAAACTCAAGGAAAAAAAGAGAGAAGAGAGAGACAAGTCAAGAAACAGACTCTTAACTATAGAGAATGAACTGATGGTTACCAGAGGGGAGGTGGGTGGGGGATGGGTGAAACACGTGATGGGGATTAAGGAGGGCACTTGCTGTGATGAGCACTGGGTGATGTAGAGAAGTGTTGACTCACTATATTGTACACCTGAAACTAATATTACACTGTGTTAACTAACTGGAATTTGAATAAAAACTTTAAAAAACACACAAAATTACAGGATCTGAGCATACACATATGGTTAGAGCTGCTGTTGCATGTCACCAAGTCACTGCCTGGAAAGTTTTTGCCATTTATACTGCCACCAACACCATATGGAATCCCAATTTCATCCTACAGAGACATTGAATACTATTTTTAAACCTTGGCTAATTTGATAGGTGAAAGTGGTAATTGTTTCTTTCAGTTGAAGTCTCAATGGTTGGTTACTAGTGAGTCTGCCCATGTTTGGTATGCTTATTAGGCATGTATTATTTCTGTGAATTGTTGGCTCATGTCCTTTGTGCCTATTCATCTTTTGGGATTTTGTTCTTTCTGATGAACTTGTATGAATAGTCCATTGAGGACTCTAACTGTCCTTTGTTGTATTTTTTTTCCAGATTGCTTAGTTCTGTTTAATTTTACTAATAATGGGTTGGAGTTTTAGACACCCACAAAGTAAAGGTCACTTTGTAAAGCAGATTTGTGGAAGATTCAGAGATGGATACATGGGCAGGGGGGAGGGAAAGAGAGAACACCACATTCTTTACCTGCTTTATAATTTAGCCTATGTGATCATATATGGACCAGATCACAACTGTTACCTTCTTAGTCACAACTTAGCTATCCTGGTTCAACAACCACTTCCTAATCTAGTTAACTGGGAGCTCCAAGAGCCCTCTGGACCTCAGGACTGACTCAGGATTAAACTGAAATCCAAGTATTGTGGTAACATTGTTCTCACATTAAATTTGTCCTCAGGCTCGGCTCCTAACACCAACAGATCAAATCACAGTTCAGTAATATCTCTCCCATCAACAAGCAACTGGCTAAAAACTTTATTACTTTCACTCTAGATCAACCGAAGACTGGAAATATCAGATAATCACTAAGGAATTTGTCACATGGATATATTCTGTAGGTGTAAACCCAGGGGGTTACCATCATTCATTATGAAACATCCCTACTTGCATCGGTTGCTAACATAGGTAAGAACTCCCCCTCTAGACCTGTGTTCTCTAAAAACATCTTGAGAACCTCTTCCCAAAAATGATATGTTAACATGGGGGGAAAAGGGTCACTTTTTGGAATCAGTGTTAGTAAGTATTAAAGATAATTGAGGGCCCTGGTGGCTCAGTTGGTGAGATAAATAAAATCTGCCTTTATTCCTCTTTTTCCACCTTCCTTTCTAGTAATTCCTTTCTGCAATCCTAGGAACCCCAGATCTCTGTATATCTTACTATGTGTCAGGAACTCTTTAAAAATTTTTAAAAATAGGGGTGCCTGGGTGGTCTAGTCAGTTAAGCGTCTGCCTTTGGCTCAGGTCATCATCCCCAGGTCCTGGGATCAAGCCCCATATTGGGCTCCCTGCTCAGCAGGGAGTCTGCTTCTCCCTCTCCCTCTGTTGTTCTCTCTCTCATATAAATAAATACAATCTTAAAAAAAAAAAGGAGTAAAGATAATTGAGAATGTCCTTAAATATGCAATTGTTAGTTTCAAAATAATGGAAAAACCAATCTTTGAAGGTGGCCCTAGCTGTGTGACTTTGAGAAAGTTCCTTTATTTCTGAATCTGTTTCCTCTTCTATAAAAGAGAAATTAGATCTTTAACCCCAGGCCCATGCGATGGCTCTAAGGAATTGTAAGTCACCGAGCCCATCATAAATATTCAGGTATTCTCTGACTCTTAGGCCAAGGAAATTAACTAGTAGGTCAAGTGGCTTAATTTCTTGAAGATTCCAGTTAGGCAGGAGAATGAAAGAATATTACTTGCTTTTTGTTGCTTAAAGTACAGTGCTAGGTATTTTTATCTTCTTATTAAACCTATACAACACTGGCTGTTACTCCCATTTCAATGATGAGGAAACAGGCTTGAAGAAATCACCTTGTTTTTGACGCAGTGAGCCATATGCTTCCCTATGACTCATTTCTGGTGTTTCTTCCATTTGATTAATGCCTAATTTGTTGGACTTGTTATCCAACTGCCTACATGACATATCCATTTTGATGACTAATTTTCAGCATCTCAGACAAGATGAAAAGCAAGTTTCTGACATTGCTCCCAAAGCATATCTTTCCCACAGCCTTCCCCACTCAGTAAATGACAACTTTACCATCCCAGGTGCTGAAACCCAAAACCTCAGTTGTCCTCAACTCCCTCAAACCCCCCTCTGATCTTTAACAAGTCCTGACAACTCCATCTTCAAAATCTATCCAGAATCTGGACCACCTCTTACATTTCCACTACCACTCTGGCCAAGACCACCAGTGACTCTCACTGTATTATTAAATATCCTCCTAAGTGGTTCATTTCTGCTCTTGTACCTCTTCCGTCTATTTGCACAAAGCTGCTAGAATGATCCTGCTAAAATGGAGGTCTGATCAAGTCATCTCTCTGTTCAAAACCTTCCAATGGATTCCACTCTGACTCAGAGTAAGAAACAAAGACCCATAGTGGCTTCAAGACTCCACATGACCTGCAATCGATACCACCGATGATCACACTTTCTATCCCTCCCCATGTTGCTCACTTCACTCCAGCCACACCAGCCACCTTGCTGTGCCCTCTGACAGGGTGATTCTAACCACAGATTCCATCCTGGCTCACTCCCTCATTTCCTTCAGGCTTTTATTCAAAAGCTACCTTCTCCATGAGGGCATCATTCACCATCCTCTCTAAAACTTCAGCCCCCAATCATTTGTGTTCCCATGCCTGCCTTCATGTGTTTCTTCTACACTTCTGCCCAATATACTACATATTGTGCTC
Source organism: Neomonachus schauinslandi (assembly GCF_002201575.2). NCBI lineage: Eukaryota > Metazoa > Chordata > Mammalia > Carnivora > Phocidae > Neomonachus > Neomonachus schauinslandi. Next base: position 111,516,988 of record NC_058409.1, read on the forward strand.
ATTTATCTTGTCTCCCCTCACTAGAATGTAATCTCCATGGGACCAGGGATTTTGGTCTGCTTGTTCTCTGCTGTATTCCCAGTGCCTAACACATGGTGAGCCCACCATAAATACTTGCTGAAAAGGTGAATGAGCTTCTAATGAATACTTTCTCTGCTCCACCCATGATGTCCTCCATCTAACATGAGAGCATCCTTTGCAAACACTTAAACTTTTCTTCATGTTACCGCTTGTGCCTTTTATCAGGTAGAACAGAACTTCCTTAAAGTTTTCCACACCCCTCTCTAGGCTTTCCTCTCTATCTTCTTGACCAGTTCTGGGTCCATGACAATCTCTAGAGCAATCCTGGCAAAGGGGATGGGACCACCATTGGCTGCCATGATTTAAGCATGGTTTATTCTGTGTGACTGGGTATATGGCTGCTGGAATAAAGTGACGTTAACAAGGAAGAAGAGAATGGATTTTATATAGAGAAATAAGTGTCTGCCATGTCCACTGAATCACAATTTCATGTCTGTGATCACAGTTGAGTTTTACCATCCTTATGAGGAAGGATAAGTGGGTATTCTGACCATTTTACAGAGGACAAAACAAAGCCATAGAGAGATCCTCCAACATGCTAACATCACTTAGTAGATCAGAGGTGGGACCAGTGTGGTCTAACCAAGTTCTGGGTTCTGGAGAAGTAGGGTGCTTTAGAGAAGAAGAGTACAGCAGAAATCAGAGACTCCGGGATTCATTTTCACTCTGTACAAAAGAACTTTATGACCTCAAATAGGTGTTTTGATCCCTCAGGGCCTCAGTTTCTTCATCTGTAAAATGAAAATAAACTCCATTTCTTGTTCCAGAGCTGTGCTTGGGCTGATTAATCATTAAGACTCTCTTCTTATCTGTTGAATTCCAGCTCAGGCAGAGAAACAGGAGTGAATTGTTGGACTTTAAACCCTACACAGCCAGAAGAGAAGAATTAGCTTTCTTTGTAATAATCTTTAAAAAAAGTCCCCTATTGTTCTAAAAATAAATACATAAGGATGATCCTTTTAAACCTTAGTCTGTTCCTGAGGATTTCCTTGCACTGCATCTCTAAATCCTTTTTGCTCCAGCTTTGGCATTTGAGGAACACAGGTATTCCTGGCAGGTTGTCTGTTCCTCATTTAGAAATCAAGTCCCCTGTGAATGCATAGTTGGAAGGTTCCATTGCAGAGCCTCTTCATGGAGCCAACCGCAGACGCCTTTGTAGCTTGAGAGCTATGAAACCCCGATATCCTCCTGGCCAGGGTCCTAGTGCACACAGTTGCCAGGTGGTGGTCATTCCAAATTCTGCTGTTGGGCTTCTCACTCCCATGCATTGTTCCCAGTATGTCACCTGACTGTGAAATTCAAGATTTTTCTTGCCGAAGGAGTGGCTTTATGAGGGCAATGGCAGGAAGATGGTTATTCAATAATTTGCTGAACATTGCATGTTAAGCTCTATGCCCATATGATACATTTTCCAACCTTTTAACTTCATAGATCTAGAGTTTCCTTTCCTGCAGTGTCAAAATTAATATTTAATAACTCTTTATTTTGGATAGAAATTTAAGGTGTTCCATGTATTATCTCATGTGATTTTACAATTAAGAAAAATTAGGTAACTCTCACAAGATTGTTAAGCTGGTAAAGAATGGAACTGAGCTCAGATCCTAGGATTACCAGGCTATCTTTCAAGTGTCATACGTACCAAGTGTTCTAATTTTGGTGCTTTCAGTATTTGTGCTGCTGAAGTGAGCACTTAATTTTGGTACTTTCAAAATGGGACATTTATTTGTACCTTTAATCACTCACCATCACTGTCTGGGGTATGTCACTTCTGAAAAACCTGGATAGGGAATTTTACTTAAAGAGAGCTGTTTACACATCTTAAGCCAGGGGTTGGCAAACTTCTTCTGTAAAGGGCCAGATAGTAAACATTTTAGGTTTTGTGGGCTGACATAATTTCTGTTGCAACAATTCAACTCTGCCATGGTAGTGAGAAAGCAGACATAGACAATACATAAACAAATCAGCATGGCTTGAGTTTCAATAAAACTTTACAAAAACAGGCGGTAGGTTGCATTTGACTCATGGGCCATTGTTCATTGACTTCTGACCCAGGCTTGGTGCTGTTAGGACCATACACTCTTTTACATGGTGCTTTCAAGGGCATTAGTAAAAATAATTATCTCTGATTTTCTTAGGTGGGAAGGTGAAATTTGTTTTGCAAAATATTCATCCCAGGACTTCAGAGAAGTCTACACATTTACCTCACTATGTTATTCCACAATTTTTTTTTTTTTTGGTTGTCAAATGATCCTTTATTGAAATATTTTCCTTTGTAGTTCTTAACTAGCTGGGCATTGTACTGCACCACTATTGATGTCATCTATGATTTCATAGGGGTGGCGGCCACCAACATTGCAGCTCACAGATTGGGCAGTCCCCAGAATCTCTTTAATGGTTTCAGAGAGTTCTCTGGCTAAAGATCTGGAGCCACATCTGTCAGGCAATGTTGACAATCTCATCAACAGTGACATTTCCACTGTGCTTAATGTGTTTTTGCCTCTTTCTGTCTCTTGGCGGTTCCTTGAGGGCTTTGATAATCAGGGCAGAGGCAGAAGGTCCCACTTCAATCTGGGCCTGTGTGTTCTGAATGGTCAGTTTCACTGTGATCCTCAGACCCTTCCAATCACCAGTTGCCTTGGCGATGTCATCACCAAACTTTTTTGGAGACAGATCCAGGGGGTTGATCTTCTGGACCAGGACAGACGTGTCACAGTCTTCCCTACCAGTGCACCTCAGGTATACGACTTTGATCTCACTGGGGTCAAACATAGGCAGCATGGTGGAGGTGGCTGGTGTTGGATGAACTCAGATTGAGGACAATCGAAAAAGACAGTTGCATTTTCACCTCCCCCGAGCCAAAGGCCAGGAAGCCATATTTCACAAATTTGACTGAAACATCATAGACTTATAGAACATTAGTGCACAGGGATAATTAAGATAATCTCGTCTAAACCCCTCGTTGTACAGGTGGGGAAACAAAGGAAGTTTTTCAACCTCCCATCTAAAAGAAGTACAGGTATCCTCCTAGAAGACCAAGAATTGCTGAGTGTAGAGCTTAATGCGTGGTTCATTGTATTGACATTTCTTTGCCAGAGAGAAAACTATAACATATAAGATGCATCCTGATAACTTTCTTTCTTACCTTAGTCATATTACAGAGTTTGTTGTTCCAAGACATTGTAAAGGCTTTTAAAAATATCAGGCAGAAATATATGAAAAGCTGCCTAGACTTGAGCAAATATCTTCAAAATGTTGCTCCTCTGTCCTTCATTATTGGCCAGGACACTCAACAACCTCCTGTTTTGAGGTAGCCCTCCCACAAGATGCCAGTGGGCCCAGTGTCAGGGTCGCAGTCAAATGCAGTTGGCACGCTCACTTCAAGAGCACTCAAGGGAGTATTAGGGAATCACAAGGGATAGTGCAGCCGCCTGAAGGTAGGAGTGGCAAAGCTGTCACCACTCCTAGACCCACAAGGATGAGCAGAGTGAGCCAACGCTGGAATGTGCAGTCATGACAAAGAGCAGTGGTACTCAGTCAGTACTCTAATTTCCATATTAAACTCTTCTCTTTAGAGTGATGCCCTTTTCCTGACTCAACCCTGAATAGACAGCCCTAGGCTACCTCACAGGTGAATAAATACCCTGACCCTGATCCAGTCCCTCCTTCTAGTCTCTACCAGAACTCTCCATTCCAGACTTCTTAGTGCAGACCAGCAGGTCAAAGAGCTGGGTCTAGGGGAAGGGAGGGGACTGAAGGGGCAAAGGGGCCATCTCTGGCACAGGCCATAGAATAGCTACTGTCAGACCATATTTCCGAGAAAACTTGAGAACTTCCTACAACTTCAGCTCTCAATATGTAAGAAAAGGTGAAGTTAATGACTTTCTCTGTACCCTCTTTCCTAATAAAAAAGTAGTTGAAGTCTTCAAAATGAGTTTCTATGAGAAGGTAAGAAACTAAAAAGCAACACATTTGCTGAATGGCTCCTTTGTTTTAATGGAACTGAGTGACATTTAAACACGTTTTATAAAAAAGACTCTCCATGGAATAATGGTCTCTATGAACCACCTGTGCTTTGCCTTTATGGGGGAGAGGGAAAAAAAAAACTGATCCTGAATTTTTATAAAGAATTTTAAATTAGACACTAAAATAAAAGAAGAAAACCTTCACACTTGTGTAGCTACTTAGCTACAGGAGCGATTAAAGTAATGATTCATCCTGTGGAGAATTCTAGCAGAGATTGGTAATTCTTTATCTCTTTCTATTAGAAACCCTCTTGAGACCAAGAGAACTCTCTAGAGCAGCACTGTTCAATAGCAATATAGTGCAAGCCACAAACAAATTTTTCTAGAAACCACATTTTAAAAAAAGTAAAAATAGATAAAATTAATAAATAATGATGTATTTTTATTTAACCCAATATTTCAAAAATATTACCATTCCACATATAATCAATAATGAAAATCATGAATAAGCTATCTTGCATTCTACTTTTTGTGCTAAGTCTTTGAACTCTGAGGTATATGTTACATGCGCAGCACACCTCAAGTCACATTCAGGTGCTCAGTGTGGCTGGTGGCAACTGTGACACAAGGTTGAGTGAGTTTGTCTCTCATACAAAGGAATGCAGCAGAATACAAAAGAAGAGGGCTTACTCTCTGGTGGTGTTTTTCACCAGTGTTTCCAGTTCTCCTTTCCTTTTCAGGTGCATATGAGGATTCTTCCCCAACCCCTTGTAGTTGGGCAAGGCCACATGACTTGCTTTGGCCAATGAGATGTGAGTAGAAGTGACCCATCACCTCCAGTTAGCTGCACTGAAGAGCTGCTGTGGGCTTCTCTGTGCTCTCTCTTCCCCTGCTATGAGGATTGTGGACACTTGTGTTGGTATGGCGGTGCCCTGACATGGAAGCTGCCTGAAATGCTGAGCCAACACTTGGAGGAGAATTGCCCGACATGACTGGTACGGTGACTTGTGTCCTACTGAGTCCGGGCATCTCTCAACTGGCCTTCTCAAGGTTCAGACAACAGCTCCTCCTGCTCATTCTTTCAATCTCTCTCTGATACTGCTAGCTAGCCCTGATGTCGTGCCTTTCCTGAGCTTTGCCCACATCTCTGCAAACTATCCCTTCATTCTCCTCTCTTCACTTACCCCGTTCGTGCCATCTGTTTCCTGTTGCGATTCTCACTGATAGGGTTTGCTATCTTGCCCAAATGTGCAGTGACAAGATAAAGACAAGATAAAGACAAGATAAAATGAGTACACTGAAGAAATGATTCCTTGAATGAGTGTAAACCAAGTTTCAAAGCAACAACCTAAGATCATTCTCTCACCAATCGCTCTGTATATTATACGAAAGAATCTTTCTCTTCCTTGGGTAAAGATGCACACTCATTGTTCACAGTGATTTGTGTCTATATGTTTAAGAAATCTGTTTCCTTGAAACTGAGTGGTCTTCATTCTTTCTTTAAGTATGTTCCAAGCATTTGCTTACAAATTTATGTTTGGCAGAAATAGCAGGAAATCAAAAATAACTAACTTGTGGCTAAAGGCCACGCTCAAGTTTTATACCTACAGGCTTGAGCTCCTCCTGAGAAGCCTGAAGCTTGTGAGTTATTGTGTCACTTGTTCACTGTAGAAAGATCAGAAAGCTACAAATAAGCACAAAAAGGGTAAAAATAACTTGTCTCACAAAGATAATCACCAGTAGTGTATGTTACCTCCAAATGTTTTTAAAAATTATATCTTATTATCTGAATACAATTTTTTAATTTGTGTTTTTGACTCAAGTTTGGACTTAATTTCCTATCTGTAAGTATATTTTTATACCATTTTCCTTTATAGTAACTGCTTTGTCATTATTATCCCTTTCCGAATTATCAGCTCATGCCAATTTTCCAATACTCAAATAACACTACGAATGAACTTCTTTGTATTTTTTTTTTTTTTAGATTTTTTTATTTATTTTTTTGACAGAGAGAGACATAGCGAGAGCAGGAACACAAGCAGGGGGAGTGGGAGAGGGAGAAGCAGGCTTCCCGCAGAGCAGGGAGCCCCATGTGGGACTCGATCCCAGGACCCTGGGATCATGACCTGAGCCGAAGGCAGACGCTTAACGACTGAGCCACCCAGGCACCCTGTATTTTTAAGTATTTGCCAATTTCTATGCCCAATTTTCAGCAAATAAATTCTTGGAAATGGGAATGCACACTTTAGAAGGTACACATTATTTAAAAGCTTCAGATAGATTTCCAATATTCCCTCCAGAAAACAGTCGATCATTTTATACTCTTAATGAGAATGTAAGAGATTGCTCTATTCCCACGCAGACACCTTGCCAACACTGAGTATTATCTTTGATTTTGTCTCTTTGATAAGAAATAAACAGTAATTCGCCTTAAGTTTGCATTTCTATAGTTACAGTGAAAGAAAATATTCCCATATTTTGGACAATTCTATTTCTTCACTTATGCATTGCCAGTCTTTGTAATTTTCCCATTTTGCTATTAGTGAATGTTTAGACTTATAAAACTCTCTAAATGCTAACGTTTGGGTGTTTTTGTTAGACAATTTCCTGACATATACTATTCCAACCCAATGGCATCACTATGTTTTCATTAGAAATGAGGAAATGAAAGCTTCAAAGAGTTAAGTAACTTAATCAGGATGACTTGGTTATTTTAAAAGATGTGCTATCCCCCAATCCCCTTGTCCACCTAGTACATCCATCCATCATCTAACCACCATGATGGTCAGTGGCTAACAACTCAGAATTGCACCCTTCTCTGGAAAATTGTCCCCAGTCTATCCCAAATGCTTGGACGGCCTGCAAACAATGACTAACTGATGTAGTGGAGATACAAAGGCCCAGCCTGGGGCGCCTGGGTGGCTCAGTCGTTAAGCGTCTGCCTTCGGCTCAGGTCACTGTCCCAGGGTCCTGGGATCGAGCCCCGCATCAGGCTCCCTGCTTGGCGGGGAGCCCACTTCCCCCCTCCCACTCCCCCTGCTTGTGTTCCCTCTCTCGCTGTCTCTGTTTCTGTCAAAAAATCAATCATTCAATCAATCAATAAAAAACAAAGGCCCAGCCTGCTTGCTTCAAGGTTCTTCTTGGTACCATGTTTGCTCCATACCTTCCAGTGAGGTCAGACTGAGGTGAGGCTTCATTTGAACCTTTGTCTTTGCCTAGATTATCCCCCTGACTTAGCCTGTTTCCTGCATTCCTGCAGACTTTACTGACGAGAACATCTTCGATATGTCACTTATATAAAAATCTTCCTCTCAGCCATGGCTTCTAGGGAACCTGACTTAAGACAGCTCGTAAGTGGGCCATTTCATATTCAAATCCAAGCAATCTGACTCCAGGATCTGCACATAAACTCAATAGAATAAAGCATACCTTGTTCTTATCAGACACTGCCTAGGACATAGTGAAGATAGCAAACACTGTTTCCTAATTTGTCATTTGCCTTTTAATTTTATGATATTCACCACAGAGAAGTATTAAATGTATGTAGACAAGTCTATTAATCTTTTTTATTGTGATGTCAATTTTTAATGGCATGCTTACAAATCTTAAATTTTAAGCTATATATTATTCTAGATCTTTTCTGATTTTATTTATATTTATTTTTTAAATCCAATGTTCAGTTAAATACTGATATCACAATCATTCTAGCACCATTAAAGATTCTATAATTAGGGCACCTGGGTGGCTCAGATGGTTAAGTGTCTGCCTTCGGCTCAGGTCATGATCTCAGGGTCCTGGGATCGAGTCCCGCATCGGGCTCCCTGCTCCTTGGGAGCCTGTTTCTCCCTCTGCCTTTCTCCCTCTGCCTTTCTCTCTCGCTCTGTCTCTCATGAATAAAAAAAAAAAAAAAAATCTTTAAAGATTCTATAATTAACTCACCAATCTGAAATGCTACATTTATCATATTTATTTATACATGTTCTCATGAGCTTGTTTTTTGGCTTTCTATTCTTTTCTGCCAATTTCTATATTAGTGTACCAGGTCCAAAATTTTAGTTTTTTAAATTGAAATTTTATGGGATATTTTGCTCCATTTTTACTTCAGATAAACTTTGAACTTAAACCCATTTAAAAATAATTAAACATTTGCTGAGATGTACTGTACATGTACTTTTTGAATGTATGTTATTTTCAACAAAAACTTTACCAAAAAAAAAAATCTTCGGTGTTTTATTTGAAATTTCAGTGTTTATAAAACAATTTGGCGAGAACTACCATCTTTTAATATTGAAGAATCTTTAAAAGCACATGCTATTTCTCCATTTAATTAAGTATTTTTATGATCCTCAGTAAAGTTGCATAGTTTTTAATTATACATATACCTTAAATTTATTCTTAGATTTTATTATGCTTTATATGCTTAGAAATACTGTTTTTTGTTTTTTGGGTTTTTTTTAAAGATTTATTTATTTGAGAGAGAATGAGATAGAGAGAGAGCATGAGAGGGGGGAGGGTCAGAGGGAGAAGCAGACTCCCTACTGAGCAGGAAGCCCGATGCGGGACTTGATCCTGGGACTCCAGGATCATGACCTGAGCCGAAGGCAGTTGCTTAACCAACTAAGCCACCCAGGCGCCTCTGGAAATACTGTTTTTTAATGAATATTGCTAATATATAAGGGAGTTATTGGTTATTTATTTTATAAGTAAGATCTTAATAGTACAAATAGTGTCAATGTAACTGCTTGGATTGTAGTTAAAAGTATCACTGGTCAATAATTTTCCATCTTGGAATATTTAATTTAATCTTAATTCTTCATAGATACAGTCACCATATGTTTAGCTTATTAATAAGCGAATTTATGCTCTGTTGTGGGGGCAAGACAAATCATCTCTTCTAGGTAGAAAGCCAGGCTCTTCTGTTCTAATTGATTGGGCATCTGCTATGATGGTTGGCCAAATTGTTAAATTTTCACATCGCCCCTAATTTCATCTGCATAGCTGTTCCCACTGTAGTGCAATATTCAGTGTGCTATACTGTTCTCAGGTTCTAGGGTTATTTTATGAATCATAAAAGAAAACTAACAAGAAAAAATATTGATTGCTTATGTGCCAAATACTTTGCATATATTATCTTAGTATTCATTATAACAAGAATTTCATTCATTCATACAAGACTCTTTATTAAACACATACTATGTGCCCAGCTCTCAACTTAAAGTTTAGTGGTGCAGAAAGACAAGAAAGCAGTTATAAAACTATGTGATAGTAGAAACACAGTGTTATAAGAGTTCTTAGCAAGAGTACCTAATCCAGATCTGAATTCTCAGGGAAGTTTCAGGATGCAAGCTCAAAATTGAGTGGTGTGGGAGAACTGGAATTATGATAAAGTTAGTAGAAGAAAGGGAACTTTTCTTCCTGGTAGAAGAGAATGTACCAGGCAGTGGTACTAAATTTGCAAAAGTTAAGGATGGGTGGAGCAAGGGAAGGAGAGTAATAAGATTTCAGGTTACCCCAAATTTCCAGATCAATGCACTGATCTTAGAGTGCTGTTAAGAATTTGGCTGGTGTAGGGGCGCCTGGGTGGCTCAGTCGGTTAAGCATCTGCCTTTGGCTCAGGTCATGATCCCGGAGTCCCAGGATTGAGCCCTGCATCAGGCTCCCTGCTCAGCAGGGAGTCTGCTTCTCCCCTTGCCCCTCACCCTGCTCATGCTCTCTCTCTCTCTAGGATAAATAAATGAAATCTTCAAAAAAGAAAAAAGAATTTGGCTGGTACAATGTAGCAAGATAATTATCGAAGCAACAGTGGTCACAGATCACTGGTTATGAGCAAAAAAAGTATTTTCTCAAAGCACACTCTGTTGTTCTCTATATATTTAGAGGTAAGCCAGCTTTTTTTTTTTTTAATTTATTCATGAGAGACAGAGAGAGAGGCAGAGGGAGAAGCAGGCTCCCAAGGAGCAGGGAGCCCGATGCGGGACTCGATCCCAGGATGCTGGGATCATGACCTGAGTCGAAGGCAGACGCTTAACCATCTGAGCCACCCAGGCGCCTGAGGTAAGCCAGCTTTAACTGGTAATTAGTTTTCCTAAAGAGAGAACAAAATAAATGGTGGATATCCTGAGTTCTACCGAAATATATTTTTTAAGATTTTATTTTTAAGTAATCTCTACACCCAACATGGGGCTCAAAATCACAACCCCAGGATCAAGAGTTTCATGCTCCACTGACTGAGTCAGCCAGGAGCCCCATGACTGAAATCTTTATAGGCTCATGGTCCTCAAGAGACAATAGATAAACAATCAACTGCTTTGTTACTACGTAACTAGGAATATTAGCATTCAGCTCAGAATCTCTGAATCATTACTGCTCTGCACCTCAGCTTTACTCAGCTATTTCTATATTTTAAGATTTGTTATTTTAACATTTCACCCTTGATTGCAATTATTGATATCTCCCCTTTCCCCTAAAAGGGTACCTGAAATAAACCAAATTGAAAAAGGAAAAGATAGGGCTGGACTTTAGGAACCTACAAGAACCAGGGACTTGAATTCCATTAGGGTTATCTTACCCTTATTCCTCCTCTCAGGATGGACAACCTTTTTTTTTTCATATAATCAAGATATGACTACATCTTTCAAGCTTTAAATCTTACATCTTTAACCACGTGCAAGGCATTAACTTGATCCCCTAACCCCGATTCCAAAGTTCCCAGGGAAAAAGACTTTTTAGATTAGATACCCATCTCTGGTCCAGTAAACTATAGTTGGGTCCTTTTATAAAATATAGCTGCTCCTGTGGTAACCATATGGGAAAGGAGTACAGTTCTCTGAAAAGGAGGAGCTTAGAAGCTGGAGGATGGTACTTATGAAGGAGATGGACAGATATCGCCACCACATTTAATATGCACACTAAGCAGCTGCTTACAAAATGAGATTTTGCCACTCAGTTGATATCCTTAAAATGTCCCCTCCACCCAGTTTCCCAGAACCAAAATTATATCATTGTGTCAAGGCATTCTGAAAAAAGCAAATGACCTATAACTTGTTTGACTTCACGTTCTACTCCCTCCCCTTACTCACTGTACTGCAATCAAGGGACTTCTTTCTGTTCTTCAAATTCACTCTAATAATTGCCACTTTGGACTTTTAGAGTTACTGTTTGCTCGGTCTAAAGCACCCTGCCTCCCAGATCTTTGTATGGCTGGCTCCATCAGGCTTAAATGTCACTTTAGAGAGTCTTTTCTATAATTATCCAATTTGCATCATATTTATATTCCTAATAGCATGTATCAATACATGCTATTATATAAATAAATAGCATATTTATTGTCCTAATAGCATGTATCAATATCTGCAAATCTGAGGTTCATTTCTTTATTTTCTCATTATCTATAGGAAGTTGCAAGTAATAGAATACCCAGCTAAAAGTTTATTATCTTAATGAAAGTGTTCAGAGATAGGGAGTTTCAGGGCTGGTTAGGTAATTCAGCAATGTCGTCAAGAACCCGCAATCGGGTCTTTGTGCTCTGCCACCTTCAAAGTGTGGTCCAGGTGGCCTCTCATGAAATCAAGACTGCTGCAGAAGCCTATGCATATCCCAAAGTAGGACAGAAGGAGTGGGAAATTCTTGCACAGCTAAGGGGCAGGCAACTTGGAAGCATACTTTCACTGAAGTTGCAATGGCCAGAATTTGGTTATGTACCTAAAGCATAGCCTCCAGAGAGACTGAGAAAGCATGTCTGGCTTTTTCAGCTCCCTTCGTCATGGAGGTAAGCTCTGTTAGGAAGGTAAGCAGGGAGGGCAGTGGCCAAATGGCAGATAAAGAGCAAGGACTATGACATGGTCTGTCTGTGTCTTTACCTGAAGAATGGAAGTTTCATAATGGAAGGTACCTGACTCTAAGCCACATCAGTCTCTGAGCTTAACCAGCTCTGTGAGCCTATAAATTCCCCTTATTGCTTAAGCCCGTTTGAGTTTTTTCCATTATTTACAACCAAAAGCATCCTGGTGATAACTCAACACAATCTGATACACCAGTGTAACCCAGCCAATCTTTGGGCAGCACTAACAGGCAGGGCAAGTTATGCAGGAGACACAGTAGGTACAATGCCCAGGGCCTACAATATTGGCAGGGACCCGTGAGAATGTTTCCTTTTTACTTTTCTTAAGATTATAGGGGAAAAATAATACTGAATCCAGACTGGATTATATTTATTTTTCTTCCAATGCAGTTGTACAATGTAATTTTTTAGTATTTTTTTAATGGAGTAAGGGGCCCACAAAAGTAAAAGTGCCTACGGCCCTCTAAAGTCATATTTGGGGTGCGCCTGGGTGGCTCATTCGGTTAAGCGTCTGACTTGGTTTTGGCTCAGCTCGTGATCTCAGGTTCCTGGGATGGAGCTCAGAGTCGGACTCCATGCACAGCGGGCTGTCTGCTTCTCTCCCTCTCCCTCTGCCCTTCCCCAGGCTCGCATGCTCTCTCTCTCTCTTCTTAGAGAGAAGATAATAAATAATTCATTTATTATTCTAAATGAATGAATGAATGAATGTATGTCATACTTTGGTCCTTCTTCCATAAACCCCAATTAGATTATAAAATTATCTTGGGAAGTCAACATAGGACACTTGGGGTTTTTGCTTTTGGTTTTTTTTTTTAAGATTTTTTTATTTGTCAGAGAGAGAGAGAGAGAACAAGCAGGGGGAGTGGGAGAGGGAGAATCAGTTCCCCACTGAGCAAGGAGCCCGACATGGGGCTCGATCCCAGGACCCTGGGATCATGACCTCAGCCGAAGGCAGACGCTTAACGACTGAGCCACTCAGGCACCATTGGTTACTTATTTTAAAAATGGGATGTCACTGGGGCTCCTGGGGGGCTCAGTCGGTTAAGCATCTGCCTTTTTTTTTTTTAAGATTTTATTTATTTGTCAGAGAGAGAGAGAGCACAAGCAGGCGGAGGGGCAGGCAGAGGGAGAATCAGGCTTCCCGCTGAGCAGGGAGCCCAATGTGGGGCTCAATCCCAGGACCCTGAGATCATGACCTGAGCCAAAGGCAGACGCTTAAATGACTGAGCCACCCAGGTGTCCCTATAGCACACTTTGGAATTGAGAACGATAGTAAGGGATTTTGATAATGGAGAGAAATTCAGGAAAATAATCCTATGAGTCATAGGCTTTTTTAGAAACCCAGCTCTAGCCAGGATGTTCTAACGGGAGGTCCTGAAAACCCAAGGGCAAGCAAGATGTTCCTGGGAACCAAGAGAGGAGGAAATAATAGGAATGTAGGAACATGGGCCACTGAAGGAAAGAAAGAGGAGGGAGGAAGCTGAGAATGGACAAAGTGCATAAATATGAATAATTTCTGTGTATCACGAATGGCCTTGGTTACAAGCTCTACAGGGACATTTTAGCTGAGGGCTATGACTGCTATTTTAGGATCCCGTTTCCCCACTTCTGAAACAAGCTCTCAGCCTGTGCTGTGGAAATCAGCCTGCCATCAACATCTGGGTTAGATTGCATTATATTGTGAGTTACTGTCTTTGGTCCTGTTCCTTATTATAATTTCAGGGTCCAAGGGAAAGAAACCCCACCAGATTAGAGATTTCTAGCTGTGCTTTTATTATTCCTGGGAGGGTCTGGCTATTCAAAATAAAGCAAAAGAAAAATGTTTTAAGAATTTAATCTCTTTAATTTTAAAAATGAGTACAGCAGCTGCAGGATTTTGCAGCTCCGTGACATCACCCTGCTTGGACTTCTTGACCATTCCTGATTCTGCAATTGGACAGTGAGAGGGTTTGAATACGTCGCCTCTAGGGTCCCTTCCAGCTCCAAAATTATACTAATTTTGCAGATCATGCAGCAAGAGAGTAGTTTTGGAGAATCAAACCAAAACCCAAAGAATTGCAGCTCGGGGGAAGGCTAGAACCACCATCATGCACAGCAGCTCCTTCACATGGTCCCACTGTAGGCAGCCTCTCTTTAGGACCAGCACAGCAAGCCCAGGTGCTCAGCGCCCACCAGCACTGTGGCAGAAAGTCTGCACGTGGTGATCACGTGGTGTCTTTGCCGGGCTAGTCAGTGTGCAAACCCGTGTGCACCAGGGGACACTTGCTGTTGCTGTCCTCTTGGGAAGACACACCCCGCCCCCAACTGCTGTTTCCCTCCCCATGCATACAGACAAAATTTCCCTCCTTCCTCCATCTGTCCAAAAAGGATATCAGACTTGAGATCCTGTGCCCATATTTGAGTGTTTAAAAATCGATGATTCTTCTGCAAATGGATAGTGGTGATGGTTGTGCAACATTGTGAATGTACTTTTTTTTTTTTAAAGATTTATTTATTTATTTGAGAGAGCGAGAATGAGAGAATGAGAGAGAGAGAGAGTACATGAGAGGGGGGAGGGTTAGAGGGAGAAGCAGGCTCCTCGCCAAGCAGGGAGCCCGATGCGGGACTCGATCCAGGGACTCCAGGATCATGACCTGAGCCGAAGGCAGTCGCTCAACCAACTGAGCCACCCAGGCGCCCCCATTGTGAATGTACTTAATGCCACTGAATAGTATGCTGGAAAATGAGACAATAGCCAAAAAAAAAAAAAAATCAATGTTCAAAAATCAATGATTCATTCTTGTTTTTTTTAACTCTCTCAGCCCATTTACTATCAAAATCCTTATTGTGTGTTTTTCCTAGAAGTCTGGTTGGCCATATCTCCCGGGAGTGTTAGAAATGCAGAGCTGTTAAGCAAGAATGCTTGTGACAACCACCACTCTGTGGGAGTGAGAGGATGCAGAGGGCTATTCTCCACACGAGGGTGTCCGTAGCTAAGCTCCACATTCTAATTGTGAGGCCATTTTAGCATCTTTGTTCCTAGGCTCCTTTGTTCTGTCTTCAGGCAATTGCTCATTGAACCTGATGGTCTGTCCACATTACTTTCCCAGCCTTCAACAAAGAAACCAAACTTCAATTGGCTTTACTTATCATTTGTTGTTGTTAAATATAACATATGGAAAGTGCATAGCACAGATGTGTAGTGTAATGACTAGTTACAAAATGAACACCGGTACTGAAGAAATAGAAAATTGCCATGCCCCAGAAGACCCGTGAGTCGCTACGCCTTCCCAATTTCCTGTCCCCAGAGTAGAGACTTAATACCATAAAAGCAAAAAAAAAACCTTGTCCTTTTTTAATTTTACCACCTGTGAATACTTCCCCTAACATAATTCTTGAACTTTATAAGTGGAATCATGGTGTTGGGATTCAGCGTGTTCTTTAGCCACGTCCTTTATCCTGTTCTTAACACATAGAACTGTTTTGTACATTCATCCTCCGTTGGTGATTTCTTTGGAGAAAAGTGTGCTATATCAAGCATTTTACAGTGCTAAGAGATTAACTGCTTCCTAGTACTTCTTTATTAAAAACTCTGTCTCCTTCTGTTTTAGCTGAGCAGGAAATGAGAAGTGCCTTTGCCCAGGGGTGACATTCAGAACAGTTAGTGTGTCAGCAGGGGACACACACTTGCCTCACCCTATTGAGGCAAGGTGCTAGTAAAACTGACTGGTGTCTACTGACTGAATATCAATCCTGCCTGGGCCCTTACTGTTCCCTCTACTGGAATTTGCCTATCCTTCAGGGTCTATACCAGGATCCAATTCCCAGCTCAGTTTCAAACTTAACAGCATAAGGTAGACAAGTGACAAACTCAGTTTTCTTATCTATAAAAGGAGGAGATTGGGTTAGGATATTTCTGAGGATTCTTCCAGATGTGAAGTTCTATGACTGAAAGGGTCTTATTATTGTGTCTGTTATTATGACACTCATCACTCTCTACATTCCTGCTATGTTTAATGAGACACCAGGCAAAAATAAGCATCAGGATGCTAGAACCAGGCCCTGTTTTAAGTCCTTTATATCTTTGAATCCTTGGAAGGTATAATTCATGGACTCTGTTAAATGATGTTCATTCTTGGTTTTTTTTTTTTTTTTTTTTTTTTTTAAGATTTTATTTATTTATTTGAGAGAGAGAGAATGAGAGACAGAGAGCACGAGAGGGAGGAAGGTCAGAGGGAGAAGCAGGCTCCCCGCCGAGCAGGGAGCCCGATGCGGGACTCGATCCCGGGACTCCAGGATCATGACCTGAGCCGAAGGCAGTCGCTTAACCAACTGAGCCACCCAGGCGCCCTTTTTTTTTTTTTTTGATGGATTAAGTCCCAGTTCTATGATGTCATCCCCAACTACTCTGATCTGTTTTTCCCTGAAATTCTCTATCAGTCACTTGACTTTTAATCTTAGGCTTCCTCTTAATTTTTCATTCTATGAAGTTAAACTTTCAAATGCATAATCTTATTTCTATAAAGCAAGACACAAATCCTCTGGGAAACCTGCATCCTGTTCACAACAATACCAGAACCTAGACTTCAGAAGTGTCCTATGTTTATTGAATAAATGGTTGGCCCTCTGCCATAGAATGATGACTCCTTCACCTAGTAGGGCATTGAGCACTGGCTTAGTCCTTCTGGGCTGCTATAACAAAGTACCATACGATCAGGGGTGGGTAGGTGAGGGGATCAGGGGGTTGGGGGGGCTCTAAACAGCAAACATTTATTTCTCACAGTTCTGGAGGTGGTGCCCTCATATGGCAGAAGGGGCAAGGGACCTCTTTTATAAGGGCACTAATCCCATTCAAGAGGGCTCCAACCTCATGACCTAATCACCTCTCAAAGGCCTCACCTTCTAACACCATCACACTGGGGTTAGGATTTCAACATATAAATTCAGGAAGGACACAAACATTCAGTCTTTAGCAAGCACTTACAATAGGACTTATGATAAGGGCCTGCTTTGGTTTTTCCATTTCAGGGCTTAGCGATGTATGTCAGTCTGGGCAATGGAAGTATCATTACATGATGTTCTTGAGGTGGGGCTGGGAGTTTCTTCTTCATTAGCAGAACTCAAAAGAATGTTAGCTCGAAGTTGAGAAAACATTTCAGAAGTTCTGGGTTTAAAAAAAAAAAGAAGAAGAAGAAGTTGTTCTGGGTTTTCCTGGCTGTGGGAGTAGAGAAGTTGTGCAGTCTCATGCTGATCCTTAGTACTGCCCTGAGCCGTGTCTCAGCACCTTCTGGGTGTCTGTGGGGTGACTAACAAAGTCAGTCAGCCTGGTGAGGCGGCTGTGTGCCTGCTCCGGCCAAGCACTCGACTGTTTATACAAATTAAAAACAGAAGTCTATAAACTGACCCCAGCTGTACTACCTCTAACGACTGCAAGCTGGACTCATAAGGATGTTGTTATTTTTAAAGTCAGTTGTTTTTCCATGCCTGCATTTTGTTTCACCATAACACATATGCAACAAGAATTTTTCCATAAGCTTTAAAGACAGATGTAATTACCCTTAAGCTAGTCTCTTCTGTAAAATTATTGAGATAACGTCAATGTATGGGATTTTCCTCTAGCCCCTCATCATGTCTCAAGTATTTTCATTCTTTGTGCTAAAAATGCTGGGGGAGATTGTGGTCAAGATATTTAATCACAGTGAATGGAATGAAGGAGTCACCCATCCCTGTTTCCTGGGTTGTATTATTTAGGCTTAGTTTGGTTTGCTTTTAAAGTCACCTTTGGGGATGCCTGGGTGGTTCAGTCGTTAAGCGTCTGCCTTCGGCTCAGGTCATGATCCCAGGATCCTGGGATCGAGTCCCGCATCGAGCTCCCTGCTCCGCGGGGAGCCTGCTTCTCCCTCTGCTGCTCCCTCTGCTTGTGCTCTCTCTCTCTCTCTCTGACAAATAAATAAAATTAAAAAAAAAATAAGTAAAGTCACCTTTGGTGCTAAAACATACAGGATGGCAGGGACAAGGACTTAATACGGAAGCATCTGTTCAATGGCAGAATAAACTAAAAATAATACACCAACCAAGGATCCTGGGGAGAAATCAGAACTTAGAGGGTGTAGGAGCCATTAACATGGAGTACTTTTTCTTTTTCTTTTTTTAAGATAAATAAGCCACCAGTTTGATGCTAAGCAACTGACTGTGGCCTAAACTATAGCCCTGACTGAAATTAGATCTCCCTGGAGAAGTTACAAAAGTAGTATGTATTCATTGAAGACAATTGGGAAGATAGCAGGAAGCTATTTTAAAAATTTATTTTAATTAGAAATCACACCCAGAGACAGCCATCATGTCTATGCCCTCTGTTCAGATTACTAGTCCTTCTTAAAGATTTTTTCCCAGAAAATTGTGCAGTGCAGATATAGATTAACTTAGCAGGTCCAAGGAGAATGGAGATTGGATGGGAAGACTCTGGATCGAGAAATGTGTATAGTGGCTCTCCCACAGTCCATGGACTCTTTGGGGCCGGCCCTGACAGTGACCTAACATCAGAGCCGTCCCACATGCTGACCCACCTCACTGCCTCACACTCCAATCCTATCCCTTGCAAACCCAGGACCCTGCATTTTGGCACCCTATAGCAGACAGGTGATTCAACTGGGAAGCTCTTAGAAAACCCCAGCTCTGCTCCAAACTCAGCAATCCTTCAACAGTGAGTCCTACCAAACTCAGTGTGAGCTTTTATGATGCTAGTAGTAGTTAACAATACTGTCTTGTGTACTTGAAAGCTATGGGAGTAGAGCTTCAAAGCGTTCCCCATTTGTAGCTCTTGTCCTGCCTTGTGTCAGTACTCAGGAGCTGTGAGTCCTTCAGGTGGCTCTAAGGACAAACACCTATATTGAGTAGCACTCCAGTGCACAGGAGATGCTCTTGCAACACCCAGAAGTCTTGACCCTCTTTTCTCACTCTCAATGGCATTTAGAAACCTTCAGATAGGGTGCCTGAGGTGGCTCAGTCAGTTAAGCGACTGACTTCTGCTCGGAGTCCCAGGATCGAGTCCCTCATCGGGCTCACCACTGAGCCAGGAATCTGCTTCTCCCTCTGCCACTCCTCCCTTTCGGGCTCTCTCACTCTCTCTCTTAAATAAGTAATAATGATATAAAGAATAAAATCTTTAGAAACCTTCAGATACATAGGGCAAGGTCAGCTCCTAAACTCCCTTTGTATTCTATAAGAATATGTCCTACCATCATCTACCTAATACTGCCTTATCTCACCTAGATACAATAATAGCCCATGGAGGCATCCTCAAAATTCGGGAGCCATTTTTGCCTCCTTTGTCCATTGCCTGCCCATCTAATCACTTAACCACTTCTTGGTTTTGCCTTAGTAGTTGCCTTCCTCCTCTACTCATACCTGTTACTCTGGTCCAGAACCTCACCTAGGTGGGCCTCAATACCTTTAAACTGAGCTGTCTGATTCTAGACTTTCCTCCTACATTCTGTCCTGTTTTCTAGAAGCCAATACTATTTCTACAACAATTCCTGAGGAAACTATAATAGGTCCCTCTCAGAGTTTGATCTCCTCAGCAATGGAATTTAAGCCTTATCAACCTGCCATATCTTATCTGGTGAGGGTGTTCTCACAACCTTATTTGGCCACTCCAGTCAGGCTGGTTCTTCCTTAAAGGCCAGGCTCAGTCCTGCCTTTTCCAGTCACTTAGGATGTCCCATCCCCTCCTTTAAACCAAGTCCTCTATCTCAAGGCCTTCTTTCTATGTTCCCCCTCTTTCCCAAAGTTTGGATTTTAGGACTTAATTGTGTTTCATTTTTATTGTGCCATCTAGACCTTAATTGCCCTTCTGCTGGGACCCAAGCAATCCTTAACAGTTGTAGGTGTAAAATTGCTTGGAGGGCTAGCCATGTGCGACTTGCCATTCCGAGTGCTATACAGCTTTGCACGTATTAATTAATTTAATCCAAGCAATTCTATGGAGGTAGGTACTATTATCAGCATTTTGCAGATGAGGAAATTAAGACATGGAGAAGTTCAATAACTTGTCCAAAATCACTCAGCCAATTAAAGGTTAAATATGAGTTTGAACTTACATGAAGTTTTCTCCAGAATCCAAGACATTCTGCATCCCCTTAGGAGCAGAGGACTAACTTTTTGTGAGCCCATAGCAAGCCAGAGCATGAATCACATAGCACATCTTAATGTTTAATTATTGTTTTCTCCTAATTAGTCGATACTATGAATCTGATGCAAATTTATGCATCAAGTATTAAGCCACCCTATTTTATGAGGTATGGGATTGAAACTGTTCACAATTTTGTAGAAAATCTTATACCTGGGGTTCTTCCAAGTGAAATCTTTTCTGAGCACAAGTACATTCAAGTAGTATAAGCTCTTACCCCCTGAAGAGATTACTCTAGGTTTTGGTCATTTGATGGATTGTCTACACAGCATTTTTCTTTCCTTGGGACTGATTTAACTTGCTTAATTTTGTGCTTATCAAACACAATGAGCATGATGAATCCTTCTGAGTTACAAATATATCAGAAGCATCTGTTAATTTACTAAAAATGCACCATAGCCTGAATTGTCCCTTACAAAAGCAGGATCTAGTTCCTCTGTGAACAGATTTCAGTTTCTTTCTCAAGGGTTACATCCATGATCTGTGAAGGTTGGGACATCACTCAGTATCAACTTGCATGTTTAAATAAGTCATTCTTGTCCTTCTTTGTTTTCTCAGTGCAAGGGATGTTTTAGTCCTTTGTAAAATTTAGCTTATTGCTTTTGATGTGATACAAAACAGTATTTCTGCCCCGTGGGTCCCCATTTCTGTTTTAGAATTTCAGACAATGATACAAAGTTTTGTTTACTGGTAGCCTATGGTGCATTCTACATAAAATAACAGGAAATTTTAGTAACTCAAACAGAGCTACCAAAGGAAAAGTAAGACTTGAGGAGACAACTCCCACTCTCCCATCCCTATAAAATATAAATAAACATGCTTTCAAGTGACTAACTATCTCATCCTAGACTCAAGACGAAGGCCTTTGTCTGTAATAAGAATATTCCTCAATAGAGGCTTTCCTGTATAAAAATAGGCTTGTGTTGTCACATGTGTTTCATTGCTTCGTTTACTTCTTAAACATTTTGAGAATAATTTACCAAGTTTAGGATTGTGTTTTGTCAAATCATTTTCACAAAATGATCTTTCATATCCCGAGAACTGAATATTTTGTTATTGCTTTGTGCCGTAAATACCCTACGAACAATATCACTCATACCTGTGACTGATATTCCTCTATACACTTCACTAATTGTAGTGTTTTCTTGAGAGATTTGAGGAAACAGAGGCCCACTTTTTCTCCCACCCGTCATAATAACCAAGCATTTGATAACTGTTAATTATTTCTCAGAAGAATTTTGAGGCTGAGAGAAACAACGCAATACTCAATTTCTTAATTTTGAATAAGAGTTGCATATGGTTTCAATAGTATTATAATTTCCTTATCATAAATAGATGGTTGACTTATTGAAGTTTACCTCTGTGGGAAAATAAAATTGTTAATCATGCTGTGACATGACTGAGTTCTCTGAGCCTCCAGCCTACTTGTCAAAGAGTTATCACATCTGGGATCTAATACTTTTTAAAAGGGTACAAACTGAGTTCTCACTTAAAATTAGCGAATAAGATTCTGTACTATCATGGACCAGGCAACATTTACTACTTTTCTTCCTTTCTTTCTAAATTTGTTGTAAAAATTTGGGACCAATGAGGCTACTGATAAGAGACAAAGTAGATACTTGTCCTTGATAAATCAAGTCAATCATCTTGATACTTTGTATGTGTTCTGGAACATTTAATCTAGAGGTCTAGACATTATTAAAGTAATAATATGTTATATGGAGAACAAATTGTTTTGTTTTATCAAAACAAGTGACTATGAGTTTAAAATTAAGAATAGTTCTTTTTTTAAGATTTTATTTATTTATTTGACAGAGAGATAGAGAACACAAGCAGCAGAGGGAGAAGCAGGGTCTCCGCCGAGTAGGGAGCCCGATGCGGGGCTCGATCCCAGGACCCTGGGATCATGACCTGAGCCGAAGGCAGATACTTAACGACTGAGCCACCCAGGCGCCCCTAAGAGTAGTTCTTCCAACAGCTCTTTCCCATAATAACTTATCAGTTATTTCACCTGGACAGAACGTGCGCTCTACCTCAGGACAGCTGTGTGTCCACAGCAACAGTTTCTGCTACAAAATGCAGCGACCCTATACTTCTGTGCATGGGCCTCTGTCACATAGAGACACAGTCTTGTGTTCACTCAGGCTTTTGTTCACCTGGTGGGGTTTTCACCAGTAAAAGTGAGCCAATGAGTCACACAGCCAAATGAAATGTGTTGGAGGAATGTAATGGTTAATCACTCACTTTAGTTGCAGCAGCGGGTTTCCTGATACACTTGACTGCTTTCACGTAGATGGCACAAAATATAGCACTTAGTGGCTCACAAAGCCAGCCTGCTTTTACTGGACTGCCCAGCTTACAAATTCTTTTGATTCTATTTTGAACCACACTGGTGAAAGCCAAAGAACAATTGACAAAAGCCATCTCGTCTTTTCTCTGCTCTTTGGCTTAGCCTTTCGCTTAATTTCATTTCAGCAACATTTTAAAAATGACACTGGAATT
Organism: Neomonachus schauinslandi; assembly: GCF_002201575.2. Lineage (NCBI taxonomy): Eukaryota > Metazoa > Chordata > Mammalia > Carnivora > Phocidae > Neomonachus > Neomonachus schauinslandi. Next base: position 111,539,540 of record NC_058409.1, read on the forward strand.
CCAAAATTGAGTAATTTTCCTGAGATCCTAGGTGGTGTTGGTGGTGGAAGCAGAATTCTTCCACTTCTCCAAACTAAGTCCAAGGCATGGGCTTTGAAATATACAGCAGCACCCTGACAAAGCTGTCCACACAAAGAAGAATAGCAGCTAGTACCTGAGAGTCTCCCACATTGGTATTTAATCCTCACAACTTGTAGACAGTTACCTATATTTTATCTCCATTTTAAAAGTGGGGAAACTGAGTCTCAGAGGTTAAGTATCCTTCTCAAGGTCACGCAGCTAATAAAGCACCTGGGATTGAAACTTAGGTCTGTCTGTTGCCAAAGCTTGATCTTAAGTCTTTAGTTAACTGGATCAGAATTCTGCAAAATAGCTGACTCATGGCATGTGATTGTGGTGTTAAAAGTTAGCTATTGCTCTTTGGATCCCTTGACTTTAAAGCAAAGGCTTTAAAAAAATGGAGTTATAATTGACATACAATATTATATTACTTTCAGGTGTACAAAATGGTGATTCAATTTTCTTACACATTGTGAAATGATCACTACGATAGGTCTAGTTACCATCTATCACCATAGAAAATTATTACAATATTACTGACTGTATTCCCTATGCTATACATTACATCCTTGTGACTTATTTATTTTATAACTCAAGTTTGTACCTCTTACTCTCCCTCCTATTCCTCCCCCATCCCTCCACCACCCCTCGCCTCTGGCAACCGCCAGTTTATTGTCTGACCAAAGGCTTTTAAATGTTTTGCCATTTGCTGTATGTTTTTGGTCAATGTCCTTCATCAATCTGAATAAAGTCCTTTTTATTCTTAGATTGCCCCCCCCATGAATGTTGTTACGGGGTGAGTTTCCTCTTCCCACTTCCAAGGTCATTTGTTCAAGCCCTAACTCCCAGTACTTCTGAAAGTAAATATGGAGCCGGGGCCTTTATAGAGGTAATTAAGTTAAAAGGAGGCTGTTGGGGTGGGTCCTAGGAGAGGGGATGAGGCCAGAGAGATAGCAAGGGTGCCCAGAGGAGAGACCACCTGAGGACATAGCGGGAGGTAGCCATCTGCAAGCTAACGACAGAGGTCTCAGAAGAAACCAACTCTGGAGTACTTTTAAGGTTGAAATTTTTTTGTTCCTGTAGTGTTTGATAAAATTTGATAGTGACTCCGTCAGAGTGGTGCTTCTGAGGAAGGTTTTTAAATAGTTGTTTCTTTAATGGTAACATGTCATTGTTTTGGACATTTGTGTTCTTTTTGGTCTGGAAATGCATAGTTTTGGTTTGTGGAATGTTTGGTAAAATTACTTCATAACTTCTCACCGTGGCTGTCGTTTCTCTTTGTTTTGAAACATCTAATTGGGTATTAGACTTCTGAACTGATATTCTAATGGTCTTTGCTCAACTGCTTCTTTCTTTTTGAGTGGTTTCCTGAGCTTCATTCCAGCTCTACTGAATTTGCTCTTTGCCTTTATCTGCTGTCCCTGAGGTCAAGCCCTCTTTAGTTTAATCTCAGGGGTAAATTTTCACTTTGGTCTTCTTTCGGATAGTCACTTTGTGGAGGGAGGCATATCGGTGGGCTCAAGTGTGTATTTTAAAGACTCCCAGCTATTTTGTGTTTTCAGTCTCTCCCAGCTCCGAGGACCAGGTGCGTCTTATTTCTGAGCTAATGGGAGTTCAGCAGGAATCGGCTAGCTTCTTGCTGGCTTTCCTGATTCCAGGACTTAGGCTTCAGCTTTGTTCTACTATGTTAACTGCCAATTCTTTACTCATTTTGTTTTCCAAGATGGTTGATCTCTCCTATACAAGTGTCTTTACTTTTATTTGTGGGTCCTTTATTCCTTTATTGGCCAGTGGGGTAGCTGAAATATATTTAACGTCGTGGTTAAATGGAAGATCTCCATATTTTGACTTCATGTCTTCATTGTCTAATGATAGCCACTAGCCACATGTGACTACTTAGATTTAAATTAAAAACAAATCAAATTCAGTGCCTTGGCCACATTTCAAGCACTCAGGCTCCATATGTAGCTAATGCTACCATATAGGATAGTGTAGATAGAGAACACTTCCATCTTACAGAAAGCTTTATTGGACAGCACTGCTTAACACAATCCAGAGATGCCATCTATGACTACCTAGTCTACGACATCCTTCTCGTTACTTGATAGTACATCTCTTTAATTCTGTCTAGCATTTATCACTAGTTGATACTTATCTCTATCCACTAGAGATTAAGCTCCTTGTGAGCAGGGACCTTGTTTTCCTAGGATTCCTAATATACAGCAGGTGCTACATAGGTTAGTTAGAATAAATGAACCCGTATTAACCTGCCCAAAGTGCCTACACGCTTGTCTTGCTTAGTTTACACTACATGGACTCAGAATCTCAAGTTGGGATAAGATAATTCTTGATGGCACAATTGCCATGTTTTTCATTGGCTTTATATTGTAGCTTCGTACTGTTTCAGTTTCTCAGCTCCTTGCAAGCTGTTTCGAGCCAAGTTTTTTTGGTTTTGTTTGTGTGTGTGTGTGCGCGTGCTAACTTTGAATTAAGATATTTACATGTAAGCCTTCAAAGAGTCCAAGCTGTAAATCAGAAGCACTTCAGGGGCGCCTGGGTGGCTCAGTCGTTAAGCGTCTGCCTTCGGCTCAGCTCATGATCCCCGGGTCCTGGGATTGAGCCCCGCATCGGGCCCCCCGCTCAGTGGGAAGCCTGCTTCTCCCTCTCCCGCTCCCCCTGCTTGTGTTCCCTCTCTCTGTGTGTCTCTCTGTCAAATAAATAAATAAAATCTTTAAAAAAAAACACTCTAAGTGTCCAATTCTTCATGAAATACCTACAAGAAAGCAACTTGGAAAAATTACTCCAGTAGATGGTGATCTCATAAAAAACAGACAAGAAAGCAAATGTCTACTTCTTGAGACTTGCTCACCTATGCAGCTGCCATAGTTGTGTTAGTTTTGGTACCACAACAATTGAGCAGATTACAGATACACAGAATGGAGCTGCAAGTTGACTTGTCACTAACACCACGTGGTGGATTAAGAGGCAATAACCTGTAGAGAAGATCCTGGGTGAATCTTAACTCTCAAATTATACTTGCCCCCACATTTAACCATCTTGCCCACATCCTACACTTAGGGCTCAAACACCCCCTCTTCTTTCAAGTAGAGAATATCTTCTACCCATCCATCAGTCAAAACTGATCTTTTTTTTTATGAATATATTCATATTCATAAGGCAATGCACCTTTATTTTCCAAAGGGCATTCCCCCCCCTTTTTGAAATAAATCCCTGTGAAATGCTTATTGCTCCTTGACAATTAAAAGTACGTAGTTGATTCTTCTGGTTTACCATCCTGATCTTTTTTAATAATCTGGTTATCAAGCAGGGCTTAGATTCTTGGTTATTCAAAGACTTTAAAGGAACTTAATGTATTATTTCCTGTCGTGCAGGATAAAGCAATTCAGACCTTTCATCTCACAGAAGGTTCAAAACCACCATGGATATAATACAGTTAAAATATGTTCAGAAATTTATCCTTCTGCGTCCTAGAATAGAAATAATATAATAGAAAAAAGCTAATGTTCAAGAATTTGGAGAGTGAAGGACTAATCAGACTATGAGAAACAAAATTTTAAAAGAAATAAATGTTGAAAGAAATACCATTCATATTTAGACCAACTGCTCTAGGACAATATTACTATGAAGAAAGTTAAGCTATGGACAATAAAGGGAGAGAAATGAGGAAGAGATTTGGAGAAAATATTGAGCAAAAGAAAAGGAGAGAAAAAGTAGAGGGACAGCATGATTCAAAACTAAAGGTAGAAGTCATCCAAAGTTTCATCAATGGATGATGGATGAACAAAATGTCCAGGATGCCTGGGTGGCTCAGTTGGTTAAGCGTCTGCCTTCGGCTCGGGTCATAATCCCAGGGTCCTGGTATCGAGTCCCTCATTGGGCTCCTTGCTCAGCAGGGAGCCTGCTTCTCCCTCTGCTGCTCTTCCTGCTTGTGCTGTCTCTCACTATGTCAAATAAATAAATAAAATCTTTAAAAAATTTTTTTAAAAATGCAGTATGTCCATACAATGGAATATTATCTGACCATAGGAAAGAATGTATATGCTACAACATGGATGAAACTTAAATACTATCAAAGTGAAAGAGCTCAATCCCCAAAGACCACATACTATAGGATTCCATTCATATCAAAGTCCACAACAGAAGTCCGTAGAGACAGAAAGTGGACTAGTGGTTTTATAGGGCTGAAGGTGGAGGTAAGGGGTGGAGGGTAATAGCTCAACGGTTCAGGGTTTCTTTTAGAGGTGATTAAAAATGTTCTAGTGGTGCCTGGGTGGTGTGGTCAGTTAAGCGTCCGACTCTTGGTTTTGGCTCAGGTCGTGATCTCAGGATCCTGAGATCCTGCCCCGCATCAGTCTCCTTGCTGAGCAGAGTCTGCTCCAAAGTCTCACTTCCCATTCATGTTCATTCTCTCTAAAATCTTTAAAAATCCTAAAAATGGTGATAGTTGCACAAATCTGTAAATACACAAAAAACCCCACTGAACTGTATACTTTAAATGGGTGAAGTATATGTGAATTCTCAAGGTTATTTTTTTAAAAGTATGAGTAGGGGAAAAAAACTCAAATGCCACATGAGAAGTAAATAGAATTATAAACTGTCTGAATACAATTAGAGTACCCCGGGGCTGCATCACCAAGTTTTAATTCTTTCTGAAACTGGGAGTTTATCTCATTCCTTAGGCATTAGTAAATTGTGCTTGTCACTTTGGATTTCCATGGAAGTATTTGCTTTTCCTGTATATCATAAGATCCGGGTGTTAGGTTAGATGATGTCTCCAAAGATACCAGGTCTTAATTTGCAGAACCTGTGAATGTTACCTTGGATAGCAAGTGACTTTGTACACTGGCTGTTATACGCAAACAATGAATCAGGGAACACTACATCAAAAACTAATGATGTACTCTATGGTGACTAACATAACATAATAAAATTAAATTAAAAAAAGAAAAAAGTAATTTAAAAAAGTGACTTTGTAGGTGTGATAAATTAAGACTTTTGAGGCGGGGAGATTATCCTGGATTATCTGGGTAGGCCCTAAATGCAATCACAACTGCCCTTATTAGAGGGAGGCACGAAGAGGTTAGACTATAGAAGAGAAGGCAATGTGACCATAGATGTAGAGACTGGATTGATATGGTCACAAGCCAAGGAATGAAAACAGCCAGAAGCTGGAAGAGCTGAAGAACTCTCCCTTGGGATCTCTAGAAGGAACCAGCCCTGCCAGCACCTTGACTTTTTTTTTTTTTAGCCCCAAAGACTCAGAACTTCTAGCTTGGAGAACTATAAGAGAATAAATTTGTGTCTTGTCATCAAGTGTGTGGTAATTTGTCACAGTGCCAATAGGAAACTAATCAGCAATGCAGTACTGTCTGAGATTAAATGATCCTGGGGAGGTATCAAGAGGGATTGACAGAGCTTCCTAATATGTGGTGCTTGGGTAGTGTTTGCTTGTGAGGTCTAGTTCTTTCTCCTCTATTTACCACTTTAAGTGATAAGTCTTCATTTTAAATGTCTTGTCTTGCTTTCATACTCCAAGACCCAACAAATTCTTTTTGGAAGAGGGGAGTTATTGGTTTAGAACAAATCCATACTCCCCAACCAGGGGTATAGGTTTCTAGATCTCAAAGGGTCCTTAATCATCTAGTGATTAGTTCAACTCTATCTTATAGTTGAGTAAACAGAAGCCTGGAAGAAACAAGTGACCCGCCCAAGCTCATCTAGTTTCATGGCAAATGTTTGTGATTGCCGGGCCACTAATCTTTAAAAATTAGACATGTGGGACTTTGATATCAGCTTGCTGGAGACAAAACAAGTTTAAGCTGACATGGAGATGTTTTAGACTTAAAAGTTTCTAGTTGCAAAAGTCCCATCATTACAGCTAGGGTTCCCTCTCGTTTTGTAGGCCACCATGCTAGGAACAGAAAATCCTCTTAATTGAAACCTCTAACCTTCTGACCTCTTCCATTTATGAATCAAGTTCTGTTAGCAGCTTCATAGGAGGTTCATCTTCGACATAATGGTACTTTGTTCAAGTGTAGGAAGCAGAGAAGGGGCCTGGGGTAAATCAGAGGTGGCTGGGGGTGGGTGTCAGGATGGCCACCTGGAACAGGAAGAGTGGGGCTAGGAAAAAAAATGTTAAGGTCCTAGAAGATACTGGAGGCAATAAATAGGCAAAGTGCCCAATGAACTCTGCAGAATTCAGTGGATACCACTTCTGAAGAAGTGTCCGTGGTTTAAGAGACTTTATTTATATTTATTGTTTTAAGTAAATCAATTTTTTAAAAAAATTTATCTTTTTTTGTATGTAGTGTTCCATGATTCATTGTTTGCATATAACACCCAGTGCTCCATGCAATACATGCCCTCCTTAATACCCATTACTGGGCTAACCCATCCCCCCACACCCCTCCCCTCTAAAACCCTCAGTTTGTTTCTCAGAGTCCATAGTCTCTCATGGTTCGTCTCCCCCTCCGATTTCCCCCCCTTCAGTTTTCCCTTCCTACTATCTTTTTTTTTTAACATATAATGTATTATTTGTTTCAGAGGTACAGGTCTGTGATTCATCAGTCTTACACAATTCACAGCGCTCACCATAGCACATACCCTCCCCAATGTCTATCACTCAGCCACCCCATCCCTCCCACCCCCTACCACTCCAGCAACCCTCACTTTGTTTCCTGAGATTAAGAATTTCTCATATCAGTGAGATCATATGATACTTGTCTTTCTCTGATTGACTTATTTCACTTAGCATAATACCCTCTAGTTCCAACCACGTTGTTGCAAATGGCAAGATTTCATTTTTTTGATGGCTGCATAATATTCTGTTGTATATATACACCACATCTTCTTTATCCATTCATCTGTCGATGGACATCTTGGCTCTTTCCATAGTTTGGCTATTGTGGACATTGCTGCTATAAACATTGGGGTGCACGTACCCCTTCAGATCACTACATTTGTATCTTTGGGGTAAATACCCAGTAGTGCAATTGCTGGGTCGTAGGGTAGCTCTATTTTCAACTTTTTGAGGAACCTCCATACTGTTTTCCAGAGTGGCTGCACCAGCTTGCATTCCCACCAACAGTGTAGGAGGGTTCCCCTTTCTCCACATCCTCGCCAACATCTGTCGTTTCCTGACTTGTTAATTTTAGCCATTCTGACTGGTGTGAGGTGGCATCTCATTGAGGTTTTGATTTGGATTTCCCTGATGCCAAGTGATGTTGAGCACTTTTTCATATGTCTGTTGGCCATTTGGATGTCTTTGGAAAAATGTCTATACTTGTCTTCTGCCCATTTCTTGATTGGATTATGTGTTCTTTGGGTGTTGAGTTTGATAATTCTTTATAGATTTTGGATACTAGCCCTTTATCTGATATGTCATTTGCAAATATCTTCTCCCATTCTGTCGGTTGTCTTTTTGGTTTTGTTAACTGTTTCCTTTGCTGTGCAAAAGCTTTTTATCTTGATGAAGTCCCAATAGTTCATTTTTGCCCTTGCTTCCCTTGCCTTTGGCGATGTTTCTAGGAAGAAATTGCTGCGGCTGAGGTCGAAGAGGTTGCTGCCTGTGTTCTCCTCTAGGATTTTGATGGATTCCTGTCTCACATTTAGCTCTTTCATCCATTTTGAGTCTATTTTTGTGTGTGGTGTAAGGAAATGGTCCAATTTCATTCTTCTGCATGTGGCTGTCCAATTTTCCCAACACCATTTGTTGAAGAGACTGTGGTTTAAGAGTTTTTTTTTTTTTTTTTAAAGATTTTATTTATTTATTTAACGGAGAGAGACACAGTAAGAGGGAACACAAGCAGGGCAAGTGGGAGAGGGAGAAGCAGGCCCCCATGGAGCACGGAGCCCGATGCACGGCTCGATCCCAGGACCCTGGGATCATGACCTGAGCCGAAGGCAGACGCTTAAAGAATAAGCCACCCAGGTGCCCCATGTGGTTTAAGAGTCTTTCTAATGAAGGACACCATCTCTCATCTATGCAGGCATATACACAAAGCAAGAATGAGGCAAGATAAGCATCTCCTACTTTGGAGTTAGGGGCAGGGGACAGAAGCCTATAAGCTAGTACAAAAATGAGTATTAAAAGTGCTCATACCCTTTGTACCAATAATTCATTTCTAGAATATTCTTACGATAATTCTTATATGGAGATGTGAACAATTCTACAAGCAAACATTCACTGCAGTATTTACCAGAGTATCTACTAAGGAATTTATCATAGTACATTTATATAGTAGAGCTTTACATAGCCATGAAACATTTATGAAGTTTCAGGATATAGTGAAGTTTATGTAAAGTGAGTGCATGATACAAAAGTACTAAAGACTATACTTTTCTATAAGTTCTATCAAACAACAAAAACAGTAGATGGAAATAGCCACTGCTATGTTGATTTTTCTGGATGGTAGACTTTGGGAGACCAAGTTGCAAAAATGCATTTGTTTCCTACAAGTGATGCTTTAACAAACTTTCCTCTAAATCTGGCTCGTTAGCAGTCTTCATAGAATTGTATACTATGGTGTATCATAAAAGAATTTCTCCTTGCTTTTGACAGGCAACAGTGACACCCTCTTTCCCAAAATCTGTGTAGTAATGCAGTTGCCTCATGAGTTTATACATGTTAGGTGTCTGGAAGAGGGTCGTTCATTTTATTGAGAGCAAAGGCAGGGGGCTACATTAATAGACCATGTCTTATTCAAGACTGCAGCCTGTTAATTGGCGTATGGTGAAGTGAATGCATTCTAACCCCTCCACGCTTTTAAAGCACATTTGGGGTGACTACCCAATAGCAACATCCATCAGCTAAGACTGCCGCTTCACATAGTGGGTAGTGTGGTATCTGTTCATCCCAATTAATGATGTTAGCATCTTTCCTCTGCACAATAGTGTATACATATCCCAGGCGACTAACATCTAACTGGAAAAATGTGCTCCATATGGAGTTCTGAAGCTTCAGGTTTTTGAAGATTCTTTTCCAGGGGCGCCTGGGTGGCTCAGCTGGTTAAGCGACTGCCTTTGGCTCAGGTCATGATCCTGGAGTCCCAGGATCGAGTGCCGCATCGGGCTCCCTGCTCAGCAGGGAGTCTGCTTCTCCCTCTGACCCTCCCCTCTCTCATGCTCTATCTCATTCTCTCTCTCAAATAAATAAATAAATAAAATCTTTAAAAAAAGATTCTTTTCCAAAAGGTAATATAGGATTTTAAAAAATTTTTTATTTAAATTCAATTAACACACTGTATTATTAGTTTCAGGGGTAGAATTTAGTGATTCATCAGTTGCATATAACACCCAGTACTCATTACATCACGTGCCCTCCTTAATGCCCATCTCCCAATTACCCCATCCCTCCCCCACCTCCCCTCCAGTAATCCTCAGTTTGTTTCCTAGAGTTAAGAGTCTCTTATGGTTTGTCTCCCTCTCTGATTTCCTCTTATTTTTCCCTCCCTTCCCCTATGATCCTCTGTTTTCTTAAATTCCATATATGAGTGAAATCATGTTATTTGTCTTTCTCTGATTAACTTATTTCACTTAGTATAACACCTTCTAGTTCTATCCACGCTGTTGCAAATGTTTTCATTTTTTTTTTTAAGATTTTATTTATTTTTTTTGACAGAGAGAGACATAGTGAGAGCAGGAACACAAGCAGGGGGAGTGGGAGAGGGAGAAGCAGGCTTCCTGCAGAGCGGGGAGCCCGATGTGGGACTCGATCCCAGGACCCTGGGATCATGACCTGAGCCGAAGGCACACACTTAACGACTGAGCCACCCAGGCACCCAAGATTTCATTTTTAATGGCTGAGTAATATTCCATTGTGTGTGTGCACGTGCGCACGTGCACACACCACCTCTTTATCCATTCATCCGTCAATGGACATCTGGGCTCTTTCCATAGTTTGGCTATTGTGGACATTGCTGCTTAGGATTTTTTAATAGATCAAACACAAGGTTTTCCTTGGTGTCAGGATGTACAAATAGTGTGGAATATGGTGAATACTATGGTGCAGCCTTTGGAACTTGAAGTAAATTCTTTCATCTCCCTGCTTTGAGCTCATTTACTCATTCCTAGAAGTAGGATGAACCATGTTTAGCCTAATGACCTTCTGTTGAGGAGTCTTTTAAGGTTAGCTTTTAAAGGAAGGCAGAAGCCAGTGGCTCCTGAGCGGTTATCCTCCCCTGCATAGAAACTGATAGGCTGTTTAAGAGTCTGACTGGGCAGTAGTGAAGACCTCAGTTTTCAATAAGACAATGGACCAAAAGTGTCTCTTTGCTAACTCAAGCCCTTTATCTTGTTTGCAGTATGCTTATTCATGGAAAGGAAAAAAACAAAAGGTTTCTGGTCTATTTGAATTATTTTTGCTAGCAAATTTGAGAGCACTGTGACTTCTGCAGTCAGTTTCAACCAATTGTGCTGTAGGTTTAGGGAAGCTCATCACTTTAGAATCCAGGTCAAAATCTCTTCTAAATCGATGTGTTCTTGGCATTCTGATAAATCAATCAAAATTGGATCTAATGGCTTAATGCAATTGAGTCAAGTTAGCTCCTGCATAGGCTCACTAACCTGAAGCTCCCTGTAAGGGGCTGCATTCCCCTCCTGCACATTTAGGGTGAATTCCATTGTTTGGCAGCTGCAGGTAAACTTACAGTAAGGAAATGCATTCTTGAGGATGCAAAAAGGGAAGGTGCCAAGTTAGGGGGAAAATAAAAACCCAAACCCTAAACATTTATACAGTCGGCAGTCTATTCAGAAAGATTTCAGTTGAAGTTTTACTATTAAAACATTTTTGTAGGGAAGCTCTAATAATACAGAGAGCGATCCTTTCCGATCTCAAACTATGTGGGGGGTGGCTTGGCTGCAGTACTTCAACCATTTGAGCCTAAGTTGGTATGTCTGGCATTGTGTGGTTGTTCAGCCTGAATCTTAAACCAAAACCAAAACCTGAGTGTTCTTATCTAGCTTCTTGACGGATTCAGACCTCCCTCCCCCCTTCATGGAATAGCGAAATCCCAATGCCAATTTCTAAGTTATTTACCAGGAAATGCACAAGTCTCAAATGCACCTGCTTATACTCTTACCTCTTAACCAGGATAGCGGGTCACAATAGTGTATTACATGGGTCTTGTCAGAAAGCTGCTTGTTCTATTGCTCATTTTCTTAGGGATGATGGATTTGTGCTCAGTGTAATTGGACTCCAAGCCTGTGAAGACCTGTCAGCTTCTTTCCGGTGTCTGAGGTCTACCGTGTCCCTCAAATTCCTCCCCCCCCCTTTCACGTGGTGGACAGGGAAATCTGAGGGCAACCTGGCGTTCTAAGGGAGCCTCCTCGGTTACCTCTGTGTCCTAAGCTTCCGTGTACCCTGAGGGACATCAGGCTGGAGCTGTCCGCTTCGAAGATTCACATCCTCAAGGTGGGGGAGGGGGGGTGTCACAGGCCTGACTGTGCAGAGTACATTCCTGAAGCGCCCCCTCGGTGCTGCCTAGAGGCCGCAGAGCCCGCAGGAAATCACTCCGGAGAACGGCGTTGTAGGTGTCGGTGGCTACCACGCCTCCCGCTTCAGGGCTCGCTTCCTACTGAGGACGGGAGGGGACACTACTGCTCTCCCGCACTGGAGCACAGTTCTGCTCCGCTCTACCCGAATAGGCGGCTACGGGAGTACGCAGAACTCCGGCAGTTGCTGCGGCATCGGCCGATTTTCCGCTCTTCCCGGCTCGCTCTTCCGCCTGCGCAGCCCTAGCCCCCGCCCTCCGCCCAGCTCACAGGAACCAGCACCCTCACCGCTCCCGCGCTTCTCTCCTACCACCCGCAGTGGCCTGCTTTTTATAGGCACCGCAGCCAATGAGCGTTCTCCTTTCCTTCTGCCCGCCCGCCCAGCCAATCGCCGCGCCCCTTGTGTAATCTTCGGCTGCTCGGGTGCTCTCGGCTATTTTCGTTGTTGCTGGCTTTTTCAGGGGCTGCTCGCTCGCAGCCAGAGAAGCTGCTTTTTTTTCCGGGTTCGGAGCCGTTCCGGATGCTTTAGGCTGCCGGATGTCTGATCTCCGGATAACTGAGGCGTTTCTGTACATGGATTATCTGGTAGGTGCGGGACAGGGGTGGCGTGTCGTCTCTCGCACCCCGACGTGCCTGGTGTCCCTCCGCCTGGAGGAACAGCCTTTTTGCTTGCTTGCTTTGGGATGGGATGCCTTTGGGGTTCTTTCTTCTGCAGCCTGCTCTGGAGCTGTGCTGGGACTCGGCGTGGCGGCCGGCGGGGCGGAGGAGGGGGTGGTGGAGCTGACAGGTAAAGGTGTGGCCCTGGCCGCCCCGCTGCGGGGAGAGGGGCGTGCTGGGGGTGCCGGAGAGATGGGGCCGCGGCGGCGGGGCGTCCTCTGCCTGCGATCCGGTTCTTTGCTTCCCTCTGTGCTCCCCGCAAAGGACTTTCTTTCCTGGGAGGCAGGAGTTTTCTGCTCTCCCTTTAGCAGAACTCCAGGTACTATTAAAGAGCCATAACCAGAATGGCTTACTAAGTGCCCGGCAGCCCCGGTAATTTGGTTGTTATTAGATCTCTAAAGCTATGACCTCGGTCGCGGCGAGGTTTTAAAAGCACATTACCGTAAAGTAGACGGGACTAAACTACATCGAAGCTTGGTCGGGACTGGGTAGGGGCAGGCATTGTCCCACCGTTCCTGTCGTGGGTGCCTGTGGCTTTTACCCTGGATCCTAGCTGTTTTTAGGCCAGGCTTGTGCTGAGAAGTTTAGGTGGGAAGTGTCAGCACAATGCTGGGACTGAACATTATTTTAATAATGCACTCGTGTTTTTGTGGAATTATGCAAGCATCATGTATTGTTCCAGAAATTCTATTTCCCCAGAGCTGCATCTTTGTGTTCAGGGGGAACCTCACTGACATTGGCTGTGTTCGAGCCTATACAATTACCAGGTTTATCTTGTTAGCTCAAATTATGTAGAGTTGCAGTAGCTGGTTAAAAACATTGACCCTTCTGTGATCTTGTTGGACGCATGCAGGCGGTTTTACTGTAGATTGTCCTGGCAGAGATTTGCCAGTGCCTTCTAGGAATTAAACTTACTGCTGTTCTAAGAGAGACTGTGAAAGCTATCATGATCAAGAAACGCTGGACAAGGACGGGTTTTGTACTGTTTTCTTATCTTGGACTTAATTCTAGTTTATGCGAAGGAAATGTTTCCCCTAAAGCTTAATGGCTTGTTTTTGTTTTCTGTGGGGAAGGATGGTGATCGAAGTAAATGCATGACCTTGTGAATGGAGCAGAGATAAAAAATTGAGTTCAAATTCTGTTTTGTTCATTTGTCGATGTCAGTTATCTTTGTGATAAAGGGACATTATCCACCCACACCTGGAGCTAGTTAAGGAGGTTATCTGATTATGCGTGTCCTTTAAAATTCAAAGTGCCATGTAGGTTAAGAGTTGCCAAGTGTTTTAGATTTTCTAAATTAAGTAACTGATTATTTTGTAGCTTGTCTTATAAAATACAATACTGTGGTTTTGTTTTGCAGTCCACTCAAAGCCAAAGTTTGTTGAGGATAATTCCAAATAGGAAAGGGTGACATTACCTGTACTACTGAAAGCTAATTTTGGATACTTTAGTAGTTCCTAAAAAGGAAGTCTGGTGGTTCTGATCATTGTTATTTCTTTAGTGGATGAGTTTTAAATTTACAAATAGCATCACAAAGCCGAGGTGCCAAAACCACCAAGCCACTTGGGGTTCAGGGATTGAAAACTGGTTGATTACTCAGGTTAATTTCTAGGTGGATTACTTAAAGGTGGTGAATGATTGTTAGTGGGGCTTTAGGGTACCTTAAAAGCAGATAAATTTGTCAGTTTAGTAACAGTTTTGTGTTAAAATCAATGGGCCCTAAATTTGACACAGCCTTTTGGTTTCACCTGCCACGCCCCCACACACCCTATTGCATTGGTACTAAAAAATATCATTTTGTAACTTTAAGCTTTAAAAAAAAATCACAACTGCAGTGAAACTGGTAAATAAAAATCATTGGCTAATCCTTGGAGATGAGAAAATCTTAAAGGAAATAAGTCCCGTTTTTATGTGTGTCAAGTATCCCCTGTGAAAACACTAAAGAAAATCCTTAAACATGAAGTTCAATTTTCCTGTCCAATTTCAGTTAAAAGACAACTCTTCAGAGGCAGGTTTTTGTGTTTACTTCTTATCAACTCTGAGAAAATGAAGTGCCACACATCATTCCTCTCTTCTTGCCTTTCAAATGGACTCATTTGCTTATATATAATCTTTATATGGTGTTCATTAAAAACCAATTTCTGGAAAAAAATTCTGTTGACTGCATCTGCCGTCTTATTTTTAAAATCAATTCTCAAGTTCTTTGACTTCCAGGAAAAAAAAAAATGTTCCTTTCATGACAAGATTGGCTCTTCAGATTTTGCTGAGCTTGTGGACTAGCGCTCCCTGTCCACGCACTTGACAGGCATACTGGTGTATGCTATCTTTTCTTTTTTAATCGGTGCTTGACTTTTCTTGTTGCTACTATTGGAAGCTGGAAGAGGGAACTCTGTGTATGTATTGTTCATTGTTCTTTGGATGGGATGTCATCACTTAACCTTTTTTATGTGGAGGAGATTAGAAAGGAAGAGAAATGGGAGAAAGGTAGGTGCTATTTTTAGCAGCTTATAATAGGACTGTGGGTATTGAAACAACTGACATAGCTGTCTGATCTTTGAGGTTGCAGTTGATTTTCTTAAAAGAAATGTTCTCAATTAGAGGTGACCAATAAGGTGAGGGACAGGGATAATGCCTTAATATTTAAGACAGGGCTTTTTAAATTCAGTTCAGGGATGTAGTGGTAATTTGCTAATTCTGAATAAATATCACCGAGTGCCCAGTATTTGTTGAATGAATGAGACCGAGGGACCGTCCTACTTTTCTCACCAGCTTCTAAACTGAGACAAGATAAAATCTGTTTGGATTAGGTGTTTTGTTCTGGGGAATGCAGAATGTATCCTTTACACTTGAAGATTATCAAGATACTTTGTGTAGCCTGGGTGGCAATTTAAATATAAAAACCTCTTGTTTTCTGGTTAAGGAAGTAGGCTTAGGAGGCCACACACCTTTTCTCCATCTTCAGGATGGGCTTTAAAGGCCAATGTTCATACTGTCGGGTCTATGGGTGAAGATTTTTCTACTGTTCCGAAAGGCAGTAATGGCATCTTACTCTCTCTTGACAGGTAGAACTAGTGAGACTACGTGCAGAGCTTTTGAATAAAGTAGGAGAAAATCAAGTTGTAATGAAAGAGAAACACATCTACCAGGTTTTCCTGCTAGGTTGGTTGGACAAAATCAACTTCTAGATTCCTTTCAGTTTCAAATTTTCTTTCCGTCGTAGCTCATGTTGCTTGGTTAGGATTTTACCCTTTTCCCCCCTTCTGCTATCAAAACAGTAAAATTCATTTTGCTTTGTGTAATGCCTATGATGATGGTTAATGAGATAATGGAGGGAAAGAAAGGGATTTATAAACTGCACATTTTTTTTTTCAGATATAAAATGTTATTGTATTGTGATTATATTGCTTATTCTTCTACCTAAAGACCTTCATGATTTCTCACTGGTAAATGCTGGGCTAACTTTTAAACTAGTGCTAGTATATGGAAAGATTTGGAGTGGTAATCAGCAAGCAGGATGTCATAAGACCCTTGATTGTTTAATACTTATCACATGTTGATATTTTCATCCATTCAACAAATATTCATGGAACCCACTGCTCTGTGCATGACCCTTAAAGGCATGGGAGGATGAGCTCCCAGCTGAGGTCCCCTTGGCTATAGGACTGCCAGGCATGTGGCTCTAGAGGAGTCCGTGGCAGGACAGGTTGCACAAGGGGCATCGGAGAGAAGGCAGCTTCTGATGTGCTCCCTGGCTTTCTGGTAGGCTTCTCATTTTACATATTTTGTTTTATGGTGAACTAAAACGCAGAGTTAGACTCGAAAATATGACAACTGAAAATGGTTGGTTAGTCTTGGATTCTAATTGTCAACTAATGATCACTGCATTTGTATATTGGGTTTAGAATTTAAGGCCAGGGTTTTAGATTTTCCATATAGATTGGTGAACCTGGCCCAGTTTCTTCGTCTGAGGCTGTACCTGCCATTATAAAGATTCGTGTGTCGGGGGGGAAGATCAGATGAGAAGGTAGGTAGGTCAGCAGAAGTACATCACCATCTACAGAATAAAAGCCAACTGACTAAGAACAGAAACTCATGATCTACTTCAAACAACAGAGCCTATAGGTACTAGTAAGTTGTAAATGTGCCTATTTGAAAAGAAGAGTGAAGGCACATTTGGATTTTATCTGGTGCTCAGTTAAATTTAAAGTGTGGTGTGTTTAACCCTGAATGACTGAACATTATAAATTGTATGGTCAAATTGACTATAACATACGGGCCAAACATTTTTTAGACTTAACTGCAATTGGATTAGTCATGTAAATATTCTTTGAATCATAAGATTAAAATAATGCAAGCACAGATCTACTATCTAGAGTTGTCATGACACAAAAGTTTGAAGAACATCTGTGTATTGAGCAGGAACTCTGACATGGAGGCATTAGCTATTTCTCCAGCTTCTGTTGCTGCAGCCTTAGAAGTCTGGAAGTGGAGAGTCCTAGGGGACGACCCACAGGAGAAATGATTCACGTTCTCTGGGAGCCTAAGCCATGTGATTGTTGGCATGCCAGGGGGTGGAGGGAGTGAAGCATGAGTTTACTTATTGAGCACTTACCTGTGTGCCAGATGACGTCATAAATGCTTTCCTATGTAATGGCATTAAAACGAGGCTCAGAGAGGTGGTGTCACTTCCCCAAGTTCACATAGCTAACAAATAGAGCTGGGTTTGTAGCCTTCCTTCCAGCCTGGTATTGAAGCTATTGGGAGACCGTTGAAAAAAAAAATTTTTTTTTTTAAAGATTTTATTTATTTGACAGAGAGAGACACAGTGAGAGAGGGAACACAAGCAGGGGGAGTGGGAGAGGGAGAAGCAGGCTCCCCGCTGAGCAGGAAACCTGATGCGGGGCTCGATCCCAGGATGCTGGGATCATGACCTGAGCTGAAGGCAGATGCTTAACGACTGAGCCACCCAGGGATCCTGAGACCATTGAAATTTGTGTGTATTTCATGTGAATACTATGCTGCTGCTTAAGTAAAGGGTAAACAAACAAACAAACAAAAAAACCCAACCCAGGGGCCTTGAGGCTGACCAGGGTTCCCTGTTCTCAAGGACTTGGCTTTGCTAAATGACTGTTAAGGAGAAGGCTGAATATAAACAACTGTGTTGTGTCCTGAGCTTCCTGTCCCACAGTGTCCTGACTCTGGTCACTGAGGTGACTGCCCTTCACTATCTAATGTTTCATCAAGTGACCACAAATGGATTTCTTGGCCACCCTGTGAGCCCCCTACTGTCACTGCAGGGGCACCTTCTTGCCTGTCAAAAGCCCTAGTTCTTTTTTGAAGAGGTCACTGAAATGGAGGACCTAGTTGTCAGTTTGTCTGATGTCTGCTGTGTTCCTTTATCACATGCTGCCAGGGAAACGAGGCTGTCCCAGCAGACACTAGGCCCCAAGTAGCCTCTTGCTTACAGATTTCAGTTGGGCAGACTCCCCTGATACTCACTATAAATAATTTGTTTCTGAGGTAGACTGGAAAGAAGGAAGGATTTTTAGGGAAGTTCTGGTAAGTGCATGGCAGAGAACAAGGAAACAGCAGTTTCCTCTGATAACTTCTTAAAAGTTGAATTAAGATGGGCTTTTATTTTCAGGTCTACAGCCCCCTTTATTTCTGCTGTGGCTCTCCCCCTGGCATCTGCCCAAATGCTTCCAGTGTTTGGATGAGGCTAGGAAGCTGAGTTCTTGTTGACCTTAATTTCAAGTGTCTACAAAGTGTCTGAGCATGTTTACTTCTAGCAGGGCTGCCTTCAAGGGCACGAGGCTGTGGGGGCCTAGGCTTCGAAGGGCCCTACACTTGGTTTAATGCTCTGGGCTTACCATCCTCTTAATCTTTGATGCTTTGCAAACATTTTCATTTTGCACTGGCTCTCGCAAATTATATAGCCAGTTCTGACTTCCAGTGCTAAAGTAAAGACATGTGGATAGCCCTTGAATGGCCCCAGGGTGATGGGTATCATTGGAGTCTGGCCCCTGCATCAGGGCAGGGTCCCTGACCATCTTGATCACCACCACCAGAATCAGAGGGGACTGTGTACCAAGGATGGTGCCAAATGTCTTGCTCCTGTCACCTCACTGCATCCTCCCACCAGTCCTGTTAACCAGATACTACCGACTTAAAAAACACAGCCTTAGAAAAGAGGGAACTTGAGGTCAGTGAGGTGGTTATTGGCCAGTGGAGTGTCAGGGCTACCTGGTGGTGAGCCTAGCTTGGTGGATTCCAAGCCCATGCCCGGAAGCATGTAGTACTGCCTACCTAATAGTTGTTGAGAGGACGAGTGAGGGGGGCAGCAGAAATCACAGACACAATGCTGGCAATTGAGGGGTCACTTGATTGCTGTCCCGTGTCTTCTTGGGAGAAGCCCTCCCAGGAGTGTAGGGACAGCCCAGTTCCTGCTGGGGCAACTGCGTGAGTTTGTGCCTTCAGGTGAGTGAGCTTACTCAGGGATTTTGCTTTCATTTGTGTAACTACTTTCCTCCACTCTTTTTGCATAAACGTTGGTGTTCTGCTTTTTGGCTGACAGCCTAACACATCTACATGGTTTTGAGAGGAACCATTTGAAAAGTTGAATTTGCAGGCCAGTCTCATTTATCAGGTTCCTTTGTACCTAGATTTGGTGGACACTGTTCTGACCTCTGGACTGCTTCTCTCAGGGTTGAGGACTTATCTCGAGTAATGTTGTCCCTGTCTCCCCGAGAGGGATTCCTGGGTGTTTTTTCAGTAGGGTAGCTGCTTCCCTGGCCTCACTCTTGGGGAAGTGGATGACCGTATAGAGTCCTCCCAGGGCCATTGACTGAGGCACATAAGGACTGTACTGGTTCCTAATCATGGAGTCAGGAGCTAAAACAAAATACAGTTCTTTCAAAGTTTTATTTTTAATACAAGTATTGGAAGTACAAGTATTCAGAAAAGCACAGAAAATAATAAAACCTACTTCTGTGTACCTACCTCTGATGAACAGTTGTTAACATCTTGCCATTTTAACTCCAAAACTGCTTTAAAAAACAACAACAACAACACAACTTTAAGGCTAGAGCTAAAGCCTGCTCCTCCCCCTTCTCTATACTGAAGTTAGTGTCATTCTCATTCAGTGTTTTTGCATTTTTACATTTGCATGTATGTATAAAGAATATACTAACTAGGTTAAATATAATTTTACAGAAATTGTAACCTACCACCCTTCTTGAAACTTTTCTGTTTCTGAGATCAATAAATGTTGCTCGTATATATTAGTGGATACTTGTTTTTTGGTTTCTGGTTTGGATATTACCATTTAAGCTTTTATATGTAGGGATCTTATTTGGATTTTGTGAGCAGCTCAGAAGAGAATAGGTGTTGGTTTTGAGGCATGCTTTGTATATGTTTACTTGTTAGTACTACATGGTGAATCCTATAAATGAAATTTTATTTACACTTCAGTATTATGATTCCTGTTTTACAGTTGATGACAATCATTTTCTAATACTGTTAACATATCTACATGTATATACACCTATTCTTGCCTATGTAGGGACAGATTATTTTGGTACCATATTATTAAAGTAAAAGGAAATTTGGAAAGTACAATGCGGGGGAGAAATTGTAATCCAGTAATCCAGAAAGAACCAGTTAACATTTTCAGCCCTGCATCATAATGAAGATAGTTTCATAACCTGCTTTTTATTTCTATGAATACTTAACATTTAAGTTTCTCTTCATTAGTTTCCTGCATTATATACTGACAAACCATAATTTTCTTAACTAGTCCTTTCCATTAAGTATTTTATATTTGTTCCAATTTTGACTGTTATAAATAACACTGAAATGAATATTCTGCATAAATTCTGGATATTTTGTGCTAGTGTATTGTAAGGAGTGGTAGTTCTATGGTACTTAAATGAGTCTACTACCAAAAGCAGTTCTAGTGCCAAGTAAGTTTAAAAACTGGGTCAAAGTAAAACAAGTTTCTGTGTTGTACAGCCTTTAATATGCAGATTACATGGTGAATCTCTCCAAGAGGGATTATTACATACTGTGTTTCTAATCATCTGGGGTGTTTTTGCTTTATGATCAAATTCTAGAAGTAGAGTTGTAGGGTCAAAAGATAACTGCATTTTAAAGCTTTTGATACTGATTAAATAAATTGATATAAGTAATGTACTTAGAACTGTGCCTCCATAGAATCAGCCAGTGTTTAAGGCAAAGTTACATAATAAAGTTTGTGGTGATGATGATGATTAATTAATACTTGAGAATTTGCTCTCTGGTCTGCAGGAAGTGCTTAATATGGGATTCTACTGTTCCTTTACCCCTTTCATCAACCCTGAGCAGTGTCGGAGTATTTATTCCTGTCTTGTGGTTGAGGAAACCGAGGGTCAGGGGGAATGGAGTCCTCACAACTGCCTCAGTTGTCATAAGGGTTGGTGACATGTCCATAATCTTAATCTGTACCTACTATTGCGACAGAGAAGAAAAAGAACTTTGAAGTTCTTTATTTGATTCCTAGGTATTCCACCTATTACCTGTGTGATCTAAGGTGTTTTCCAAATATCAGTCCATAGTAACATGGAAAAATCAGGAAAGTGTTGCAAAGTAATCATAAATTTAGAGACTTAAACTTGAAATATTGCTTCAACTTTTTGTAGATGTTAGAATATATGGTCTACTCTAAAATTAGTGAATCATAGTGTCTCTCTCAAAATGTTTTTACTTAGCAGAATAAAAAGATGACATTCCTGTATTAGTCCTCAAGTTTGTTTGGATGAATGTGTATATATATTTAGAATGTACTTATTTCTAAAATGCCAAATCCTGGGAACCTGGTTTAAGACAGATTACTCTGAACCACAATTTTCTCATGTGCAAAATTCAGACAGCATCAGAGGTTGCCTCTGTGATGATTAGCACTAATAAAAACATAATAAACTGTACTTAAAAAAAATCACATTAGATTTTTCTATACTGATTGGTATGAGTCCATATGACTCAATGTAATGGTATCAATAGAAGTGTAGAGAAAGTGAGTCTCTCTAAGTCCTTGATTTCTCCCGCCTCCTGCCCTGCATCAGTGACACCTTGAGGATTTTTTTCCTCTTCAGAACTGGCAGGGTACAATCTTTGTGGAGTTAACTAAACATCATGTAGGAACACATCCTTTCATGTACATTTTAAGAACTGGACATTAAAAAGTTGTCCTTGACCTTGGATAAAACACGTTTTTTGGTCTGTTCTACAAAAAGAAAAGTCCCAAAAAGAATGTTAAAGTTGATTTTTTTTTTAAACTATCACTTTTTATTCCTTCTTTCTTCCTGTTATGATTCAGAGATTTTTTTGAAGATCTCAACTATGACTAGTAAATAATATTTATAAAACAAGTGCTTTTTTGAGGGTTGAATGAGATACTGTATTGCACTGAACATAAGGTGTTCTATAAAGCTACAGTGCAACTATCTTTTTTCTAATTTTTTGTTTACTCAATTTTAATTGTGCACTTGAAGTTATACCTCAAGTCTTAAAAGTACAGCTAAATTTATACATACCTGTATCTTGTTATCATCCCCAAAATGGAGATGTAAAACCTTTCCAACACTCCAGAAGGCTCTTGTGTCCCTTCCTGGGCAGTACTGACCTAGATTAGTTTTGCCTGATTTTGAACGTCACATAAATGGAATCACAAGTATACTTAGGATTTCTTTCAGCATGCCTGTGTAATTCATCCACATTGTATGAATCAGTAATTTGTTCTTTTTTTGTTGCAGTGTAATTATGAATATATCATTACTAGTCCATTCTCTTATTGGGCATTTAGACTATTTTCACTTTGAGGATATTTGGATCGACTTCTACCAGTATAAGAGTTGCAGTTATTTTATATCATCACCAATACTTATATTGTCAATCCTCCTCTCTACCCATTCTGATGGGTGTGTACTCCAAAGAAATTAAAAGTTGCCCAAAGCTACTTCCATATGTTCAGGCATGAGAATAATGTAATACAAGAGGATTATAAGGCACATTTCTAATTTCGAGAAGTTACTGGCCATATTCTGAAATGACTGCACTGTTCAGCTGTGGGTTCACTTAGATTCTGACGTACTACAGTGGTACATGGGAGTTAATTGACCTGATTTTGTTCCTGACTTCGCCACCAACCAGGTGTGGAGGTTTGGGCAAGCCAGTCAGTCTCATTAACTTGTTTCTTCATCTATAAAAAGATGGGATTAATTACATAATCTCAAATGTTTATTTCATTTCAAAAATTTTTAGTCCTTTTATATCCTTCCCGGAATAGCTTTCTTCCATTCTTCTAATTTTATTAAGTGATAGAGTTGCCTTGATGTAATTTATCAGTCATTCACTGAAACAACTCTAATTTTTATGAGCCTTTTCGGTTCTGATGTGGTCCTGGCACTAGGGATATATAAGTGAGTGAGCCACTGGCCTATTGTCAGGGAACTTACACTCTTAGAGATGAAAAATAGGAAATTACATTTTGGAGTGGCATATTTCATTTAGCGGGAAATAAAGGTTATTGAGGGAGTGTGTGAAAGGAAACTTAACCTAGACTTGAGGGCCCAGGAGAGCTTCCCAGAGGAGTCATTTTTAATCTGCAGTGACAGGCAGGGCCAGGCAGAAGGAACAGTTTGTGCAGAGACTCGAGGGTAAGTCACCCCATCACTTCAAGGAACTCCCAGGGCTCGGTGTGGCTGGAGCAGAGTCAGGAGCAGTAGATAGACAGGGAGCTGCAGAGCCCAGCTAGGGTCACATCATGGGAACCTTCAGAGTTTGCCTGGACTGACCTGGGCAGATCTGGCTGCCCTGTGAGGGATGGGAAAGGGAGGCCAGACTGGAGCAAGAATACCAAGTTAGGAAGATGTTTTCCTGGTTCAGGAATGAAATGATGGTATTCACCACCAGGTAAGAGGAGGACGGATCGACAAAAGCAGATGCTTTTAAGAATTGCTGGAATTCCGTAATTGGATGTAGGAGGCCAGAACAAAGATTTTAGAGAATCCTTAGGTTTTTGGTTTGAGCATTATTCTGGTTCTCTATTATTGCGTTAACAAACCACCTTCAAAGAGTGGCTGCACACAATAACTAGTTGACTCATGAATCTGGAGGTAAATTGGGGCCAGCTAGAACAGCTCTGGCTCTGTCCTCTTCCCCTTCACCGGGCAGTTCCTTGACAGACTTCACGGCAGCAGCGTCAGCGCCTCGCTCCCCCTAGGCCTGAGCGCACCCTGGCCCGGGTCACCAGACTCCAGCCCAGTGGCCACTTTTCCCTCCTTATTTTCATGATCTCGGGGCAACATTTAACACAACTGGCCACTTCCTCGTTCTGGAAAGGGTATCCCTTTCGCAAAAATCCTTTTGCTCAGGATCCCTTAGGAAGCTACAATCAAATGGTGACTGGGGTCATCTCAAATCTTCTTCCTACACTTGTCTTACGTTTGGGCTTGGGAACAGCCAAATAGCTGGGGGCTTGAAGAGCGTGGACTCCTGGGGCGTCTCTCTGCATGTGGTCTCTCTCCATGCTGCGTCAGCGTGATTGTACTTCTCATGCCCAGGCTGAAGGCTCACTGTGTACCAAGAGAAACTGGCAGAAGCTGCCAGTCTTTTCTGCCCTAGCCTCAGCAGCCATGCAGCACCAGTTGGACTGCATCTTGTTCATCAAGGCAGTCCCACAGGCGAGCTCAGGGGCAGGGGCAGGAGATGGACACTACCTCTTGATAGGAGGAAGTTGAAGAATTTGTGGGCACCTTTTAAAACCACCACAGGTATTGGGGTGGCTAGTGGGGTCATGTACTGGGATAGGTAACCCTTGAAGGAATGGTGTGATAGGGGAAAGTGAGGAATTTGGTCTTGGTTGAGTCTTTGAGTTTTTGCTGCTTGTGCAAAATCCGAGTTGAGGTTTCATGTAGGTTGGTGGGAGCTGAGAGAGGACTTCTGGAGATGAAGTAAAAAACAGTAGGTCACATTTATTATTACTTGCCATAGACTGTATTATATTATCACGTGGGAGTCACAGTGTTAAGTGTTTTTCATGTATTCCTTATTACTGTTATTTTAGAGATTAGAAAAAACGGGTCTAGAGAGATGGAGTATCCTGCCTGGGGTGCACGGGAGCTAGAACTTGAACTCTGGTCGGGCTAATTCTCTGACCTCCCAGTCTTCACCACTTAGATGATACCTGAAGCCATAAACGAGCCTGGCCGGGGGGCGGGGGCAGGGGGGATCGTGCAGAGTGGGAAAGGAGGAGTCCCCAGAAAGTTCAGTGTCTCGGTTAATGCTGGCAATAGTAGGCAAGCAGTTTTTGTGGGTTCAGAAGAAAGGAAAGGAGCCAGAAAGGGAGGCCGAGAGAGAAATGAAAGATTGGAAAAAAAAAAAACCCCGGGGAGTGTGGAGTCAAGCAGGCTGAGAAGGGATACCCTTTCCAGAACGAGGAAGTGGCCAGTTGTGTTAAATGTTGCCCCGAGATCATGAAAATAAGGAGGGAAAAGTGGCCACTGGGCTGGAGTCTGGTGACCCGGGCCAGGGTGCGCTCAGGCCTAGGGGGAGCGAGGCGCTGACGCTGCTGCCGTGAAGTCTGTCAAGGAACTGCCCGGTGAAGGGGGAGAGGACAGAGCCAGAGCTGGAGCGGCCAGGGGCTCGAGGGGCGCCCCCTTCCTCCTTACCTTCGACCCAACATGAGACGGATAAATGCTGATGACGTAGAATAGGAGGTCCCTTGGCTGATGGTGACTGAAATGTGATGGGATAGGGGCTTGAGCTGCGTGGGCTTGGAGCTCAAGAGCCGGGGCGAGTGCTGACCAGGGAACCGGTAGTGTTGGTCACTGCGCACTGTTGACATCAGAAGCCACGACTGAACAACGACCTGAATCTGGCGGGGTTGTGAAAACAATTTTTTTTTTCCTTCTAGACATTTAGGACAATGGCAAGACCATGGTTGAAGTGATAGGCCATGAGCTGAGTTATTGGAAGGAAGGGCAAACAGAAGGTAAAGGATGAACAAGGGACTGGTGGTCTTGATGAGGCTGAATGATAGGTGTCATCGGGAGTGTTCAGAAAACTGGAGGGAAGGAGAGAGTTCAATGCGGTCAGACAGAAGGGTATATGAGCTTAAGATCGCAGAGGTAGAGCTGTTCTCTGAGGGGAAGCTCTAGTGTGGCTATGGTTGGCAGTGGAAACGATGGGAGGTTAGGGGAAGAAGAAATACAGCCAAGGCTTTGGATAGAGTATGCTCATAGATGGCCCAGTTGCTAGGACCATGGCAGGACTCCAAGCAAGAGGCTGAGCCAGGTTCAGATATCCTCAGCGAATGAGGTGAAGGTCGGTCAGTGTCCTTGACAAGGAGAAGTAGAGAGCACTAGATACTAGAACTCCTTGTCCTTAGTCTTTTTTTGTTTTCTTCCTTAAGATTTATTTTAGAGAAAAGGAGCATGCATGGGGGGAGGGGCAGAGGGAGAGAAGCGGACTCCCCGCTGAGTACGGAGCCTGACAGGGGCTCTGTCTCAAGACCCTGAGATAATGACCTGACCCGAAATCAAGAGGCAGATGCTTGAGCCGCCCAGGGGCCCCTCCTTGTCCTGAGTCTTGAGAGGAGTAGTAGTGGTCTGCAGAGCCTCGGGGATCTCAAGGGAATTGAGGTAGGCCACACGGTGGAGGGGATGTTTCACAAAGCTCTTGTGGGTGTAGGGGAGTTTCATGATTCACCTACTGCTTCAACTGCCAGGTTATGCTGCCCGGCTTCACCTTCACTGTGTCTTTGGCAAGTTACGTCTCAGTGCTTCACTTTATTCCTCTGTGAAGGGGGGATAGTAAGAGTAATTCCCCCTTGGGTTTGGTGAGGATTCACTGAAATAATACATGTATTCTAGAACAGTGCCAAACACCCTCTCCTCTGGTTCTTCCTCTTGCTCATCGTCAGAGCAGAAAATGCCTGCCAATATCAACAATGAAGGTATTTTTTTAAGTTGAGGTATAATTGAGGTGTACAACACAGTGATTTAATATTTGTATAGATTGCAAAATGAACACCACAATAAATCGAGTTAATATCCTTTACCATGCATAGTTAGAATTTTTTTTCTTGTGGTAACTTTGTATATCTATCAAATATTCAGTACAGTATCATTCACTAAAGTCACCATGCTGTACATTCGTCCCTAGGACTTTTTAATTTAATAACTAAAAGTTTGTAGCTTTTGACTCCTTTTACCCATTTGCTACCGTCCAAACGCTGCCTCGGGCAAATACCATTCTGTTCTAAATATCTGCGCACTTGTTTTCACCTTTTTTGAGTCCACATAAGTGAGGTCCTATCATAGTTGTTTTTCTCTGACTGCTTCACTTAGCATAATGCCCTCAAGGTTGGCAGGCACTTTCTAAGGGCCCTATGAGGTAGATACTAGTATCAGCTCCATTTTTCAGATGTAAAAACTGAGACCTGGCATGGTTAATCAACCTGCTTCAGGAAATACACCATGGCAGAGGGCTCTCTGGAAAGGCTGGGGAGGGAGACTAGTGTGAGGGTGGCTCATTGGAGAGGAGGCGCAGAGCAGTGTGGGGTCAGGGTAACTGTAATGTGAGGTGCTTTCCCAAGGTAGGTGCTTGCCCAGAAAGACTTTGATCTAGCAATTCTCTGGTTAGGCGGTTGGGAGAAAGTTAAGTCCAAGCTAGTTGTGCTATGGAGGGGGTCCTGGTTCAGATAAATAAACCCACAACTCAATTCTTAAGACCTTCTGCCTATACTTTTCTGCTAAGAGGAGTTGAGCTTCCAAGGGCGCCCTGGTCCCTGGAGGGGGAGGAGACTGGACTCCTGGGGGATTTGGTTGCTGTATCTGTCACACAAACCTCATCTCCTTAGGGGGCTCCCAGGGTCAGGGTCCCTGCCCCCAGGCTCCCGGGGCAGAGAACTGGTGGTCTGAAGCACTGAGTCCAGAAGCTGTTGAAGATGGTCCAGGCTGAGGCCTTTCAACTGGCCTGAAAGCTGGTCTCAGGCAGCTTGTGGAGCCAGTTTTTCTGAAGGCAGCCTGCTTGGGGCTGTTTTGCTAGGGCAGCCTGGGAGGTTAGTCTGCGTGTGCTGTGTCTGGAACTATTGCACAGAAATCTGGATGTGTTTGTAAAGCCGAGATAGCCCGTATGATCCTGACTCCACCCCCCACTCCCCCACCCCCTTCAAGAGCTAGGATTGGTTGGCGAGTTCCCCTTTTCCCTCCTAGTCTCATTTAAGTCGTCTTACCCCAGCCTTTCGCTACCGAAACTGAATTGAGGCTCCTTCCAGGGCTGCTCTGGGGGCTGCCTTAGACAGTTAGACATACTGGATACTGCAGGGGTGCCTGGCCTAGGGGGTCATGTGGCTGCAACCCAGCTCCTGCTCGGCTGGCTAAGGTATCCACTGTGCCCAGAGGTACTAATGGGCCAGCCACGGCCCTGCCTCAGGCCTTGGTTCCTGGATCTGTTACAGGACAAAGCATGGTATGTCATAGTGCAGGGCTGGGTTGTGGGCCTCATTGTTTCCAGAGCCTGGCACAGGTACACAAGACGGCTGAGAGGCTGTACAGAGAACGGTAAAGGACCTAGACCTTGGGGGCCACACTGCCTGCTTTTGCATTCTCTGGTTGTCACCTGCTGTGCATCTCTTTGCCCCATGTTCCTTGTATGCAAGATGGGCATAATAATAGTACCTCCATCAGAGTTAAAATATAGAAAGCATTTAAAAGTCTAGTATCCTAAGCACTGTTAAAGTGCTATTATTGAACTACTCTTCTGCTATTATTGGACTAGGACTTTCTTTTTTTTCTTTTTTTTTGTATGATAGATTTCTTTTTTTCATTAAAGACTTTTATTTGACAGAGAGCATAAGCAGGGGGAGTCAGAGAGGGAGAAGCAAACTCCCCACTGAGCAGGGAGCCCAAGGATCATGACCCGAGCCAAAGGCAGATGCTTAACCGACTGAGCCACCCAGGCACCCCTGGACTGGAATCTTTCTTTCTTTCTTTTTTTCTTTTTAATTTATTTTTTTGTCAGAGAGAGAGAGCACAAGCAGGGGGAGCGGCAGGCAGAGCAGGTAGAGGGAGAAGCAGGCTCTCTGCCAAGCAAGGAGCCCGATGTAGGACTCGATCCCAGGACCCTGGGATCATGACCTGAGCTGAAAGCAGATGCTTAACCGACTGAGCCACCCAGGCGTCTCTGGACTGGAACTTTCTGTGTGAAACAAGGACTTAGGGTACTCCTGTCACGGAAGAAATTTTAGTCCGGTTCCATTCATTTTTCCAATGCCAGCTTTTCAGAAATCTTCCTACCTCCATCTAATAAACACTGTACAGAGTACAGGGTTAAAGATATTGTAGCTGCTTAGTTAGTGTTCTAAGTGGCTGCTATTTCTGATTTCCAGGGGTGAAAGGTCCTGGCATAGCCCACGGTGGCCTGCACCTGTCTGTAGGCCAGCTGTGCTTGGAGCTGCGACCTGAGTTTGGCTAAATGAGATGACTCCCTTTAAACTTAGCAGGCACGTTTTCTGAGGTCATTCTCTAGACTCATGGTTCCAACAAAAGTTGAGAATTCCAAACAGTTTGAAAGTCCAGTTTCTGCTTTTGAGATCTTGTCCCCCTAGCATGTGCTTGCTTTGCCAGCTCTTTTATCCCTCCTTCCTTAGAAAGGTTTCCAGAAAGGCCACGTGTGTTGTAGAGGACAGAGTACTGGGCTGACTTACTAGGCCACGCCTGTTGTAGAGGACAGAGTACTGGGCTTATTGGATGCTGTTGCAGTTCTTTGTCATTTGGAATTTTTCTTGACGGCAGCTAGTTCTTTGTTCAAGTCCCTGTGCTGGGTGTAGGAAACCTCTTGGAATTATTGAATTTCTGTTCTATTTTGTATAGAAATTGTACATCCTACAGTTCACCAATAAAATTCCTTAGTGTAACATAAATCTCCCCATAACTTGTTGGGTTTTCAAGTTGCATTTTTTAAAGACTTGTCATTTAGATAGGATTATTTGATCCTTCCCGCGTTTCCTTTGCATTTCCTGACTTTTTCAGGGCTCCTACAGACCTGGCCTTGGGCTGTGGGCAGGATTATTTCTTGAGCCTGAAGTACAACTGTTCTCTATTTCTGTGGACTCAGACCACCATTTTTCTGTAGCCTGAGTGTGTAGGCAGTAGTGTCCTGTGTGAGTGGTGCTTTAGTTTTCCCAAATACATCTTGATTTGAGGAGAATGTCTAACTGTATTGGTTATCCTTGGAAATACCCATAGATGAATATATTCCATTCCTTGTCTTCTCAGTGCTCCTAGTTTTATCATAATTACATGAGCTTAATAGTCTTCTAAACAGTTGCATAAAACAGACTGAGTAACGCTTTTCTCTTTTGATTCCATGATGAGAATAGATCTTCAGTTGCTAATTTTAAAACTCTTGAAATAAGATTCTTTGTTATATAGGAGAACACAAGTATAATGAAATGAGTTGCTAAAAAAGTCAAAATTATAGAGAGCTGTGTAGGAAGTGATGCATATTTTAATTCTTCATGCAGAAGTCTTGAAAACCAACATAAAAATGCATGATTAGGAAGAAATGATGGAGATGAAGAATCAAGATGTAACAAGCTCGTTGATGGCTTGATTCTTTCCTCTTTTTTAAAGCAATTCTCTTCCACTTCCCAAATCCAGAGGGTTGAGTTCATGTTGGAGGCAAAGATTATTTATCCCAGTTGCTTTATAGTATTGCGGTGAGTGATATTAAAACAATAGTAACAAATGAATATTCCAAGAGTAGGTGTGGGTAGCCTTTTCCTGGGTGTTCAAAATTAATGACTTCCATAAAACAGCATTTTAATCCCTGTTTATTTGCTTGAAATGGAACACTGACTTCACATCCTGGGTTTTAATTCAGATGTACAGGCCTGTGCTCAAATACTGAGCTACAACAAGAAAAGGGATCTGTTAGGTTTTAAAATATCCCATGAAGGATAAAGGTCAAATTAGTTTTGGGAGAAGAAAAGCCCTATACTTCTTTCCTCCCCACCTCTCTTTTCTTATCTAATGTTCCTTATTTCAATACTTATTGAGAGCTTACTGTTTGGTAGGTACTTGGGCACCATAGATAACACAAGGATAACCCTATATCTGCTGAACTATAGCCTGAAACATCGACTATAATACAATTCTTTGCTTGTGGGGAAAACTCCAGTTGGTGGGCCAGAACAGGGTGGACAAACCTTTTCTGTAAAGGGCCAGCTGGTAAATATTTTAGGCTTTGTGGGCTCTACAGTCTTTCTGAACTTTACAGCTCTGCTGTTGTGGCACCAAAGCCGCCAGACGTGGATAGATGTGGCTGTGATCCAGTGAAGTGTTACTTACAGAAACAGGCAGTGGGCCGGGTTTGGCCCAGGGATGATAGTTTGCCTACCTCTGGGCTAGTAAAATAAGATTTACCTGCTTGAAGGGACGTAGTTCATGATTTTTTTCATCGGCATCAGAATTTTGTTTTTTGTACTTGCAGGACACCTTTAAAAAGAGACCACAGGATCAGTGGCTTCAGTCATTTGAAGGACTATCCTGTGACTCTTCAGAAGCAGACTATAATAGGGTCAGAATTAAAGGAAGGCAGGTATTGGTTCAGGTTAGGGAACCTTCTTAGAGGGTTTAGCCATTGGCTGTGAATAGGAAATGACAAAGCAGAGGCTGCTTCCAACTTGTTAAGGACATTATAGAAGGGATGGATTGAGTGAGAAGGCAAAGTAGATGCACGATTTCTTTCAGTTTTACCTCTGCTTATCATTTGGTCCTAATATGAGACTATCTCTCTGCTTACCATGAGTTATTTAAAAATCACTGTGGTGTAGGGGAGGATTTCAGATGTTTCTTTTCATTTAAATGGTGGAATTCTTTCTTTCTAACCCATTTTATGCAGAACTCAGATATTTAAAATTATTATACATGATTTTTACAGACTTACAATTCCTCTCTCCTTATAGTATATTCTAGATCAGTGAGGACAGTGAAGCTGTTTTGATAAACACAAAACTGAATTTAGATTTAGATGATTTTTAACTTCAATCCATTTAGCTGGATGAGAACCAAGGGATTACCTTCCAGGTTCATTTTTCTTTTTTGTGACATTAAGGGAAAATAGGATTGTAATGGAATCACAGTTGCAAAGTTTACAGATTTTAAAGTAGCTTCATCTTAAATCTTCCATCAGAAGGCAGAATACAGGTTTTATTCTGAGGCTTGACCCTCCCCCTGCAAAAACTCCTTACCCTGGCAGCACAGGGGGTGTGTGTGGGTGGTCTCCAGTGTGTTAAAAGTTCACGTACAGTACATTGGAGTATGCTTTTCTTCATTTTAGTCTCTAATAAAAATTCAGTTCCCTTTATAGAAACATTTCTTAAATATCCAGCTGCCTCTTGGGAAGCCCTGTCGGGGGTGTAGTTTGAAAACCACTAGTTCAGAATCAGACCTAGGTGGAAATCGAAGTTCTGTCCCTTCGCAGCCATGTGCTGGTAACTCCTTCTCAGTGTTTCATCTGACGGGCCTAGAAATGCCCCTGTTGCTCAAGTTGTGAGGACAGAGATGACCTTGCAAAACACCCAGCACATAGTAATCTCTTAATAAATGTCATTATAAGATAATCCTGGGCATGGTTTTAAATTGTGTGTGGCTCCATACGATTTTAATACTACGGTTTCATTTGCCTTTATTAACCATCTTAAAGGAACCCTTGACTAGGAACTATGCCCTCAGAAATGACAATTACTCACCTGAAGGAAGTGGCTTGCAAGGGGCTCTGCCCACTCTATTTGTGGGTTGTAATTCCGTCATCTGGCCGGAGACTGAAAAATGGGATTTAGGGGAGACCAACCCCTGCAGAGGCAGAGGATAGGAGTTTAAGATGCTTGCTTATCCACACAATCAGAAACAAGGGCGAGGAGTATGCAGACTTCACTTACAAGAACTTTTTTTGTTGTTGTTAGCTGCCCTGTATCTGCCTGTCTCTTATTAATTAGCAGTAGAAGCCATGCAGTAAGAAGGGCCAGTATGCACACCTTTGGAGAAGGTGGGCGGCAAGGATGTGAACAGCAAGGAGAGAGGGCTTGTGCTACCTGGAAGTCAGACTTCAGGGATGGGGATAAAACCTACAAGACAAAAAGTAGTGTCCCTTGGGGAAAAAAGGGAACTAGGTGGAGTCCCTGGAGACCAAACGTAGGTAGATTCTAGCCACCTGAGTTAGGCACAGGCAGCCCTGGGAACTCCCAAGTAGTTCCCCCAAGCACCTTGATTGGGGTCATTTGTCTTCAGCAAATGTAAGAAAGTGGTATTTCTGTTCATAGAAGTCATGAATTTGGGGGGTATCTGATGCTGAAGAGTGGCCCAAAGAAACTGGTCTTGAAGCCAGATTCCAGAGGGAAGCTGGGCAGGATCCTGTGGGGCCAGGAGGTTATCCTAGGGAGTTGAGTGAGTTTCATTTAAAATTACTCTTAAACTAATAAGTGGTTTTAAGCAGGAAGCAGTAGGACCTGACTTGCATGTTGAATCTTGTTCTCTTTGCAATAGCATGGAGACTGGATTATTCAGAGGTGAGGGGGCGGGTGGCTGGGGGACCTGTCAGGGACACTGTCCAGCAGCAGATGTACATGGCTTGGCCTGGGCTTCAGTGAGTTTGAGGGAATGTCTCTTCTTTGCCAAGCACCTGATGCTTGTTTACTTGGTCCAATAAGGTTAGTAGTAGTCTTTTCTCACATCTGAGGACCGGTTACTAAAGCTCAGAGCATGTAAGTTTTCTAAGGTCATGCCCTGAATTATTTGAACACAGGTCTGTCTAAACTCAAAGATTATACTTAGCTTTATTCCCTTTCCACAATCAGAAAAATGAAAAGTCCAGACAGTCTAACTCATAAACCAATAAGCTTTTTGACACTGTTTTTTATTTTTTTAAAGATTTTATTCATTTGACAGCGAGAGTGTGCAAGTGGGAGCAGGAGAGGGAAAAGCAGACTCCCTGCTGAACACAGGAGCCTAATGCAGGGCTTGATCCCAGGACCCCGAGATCCTGACCTGAGCCGAAGGCAGATGCTTAACCGACTAAGCCACCCAGGCACCTTGCTTTTTGACTCTTTAAACGGTTGGATCATGTTCTCCTGTAACCAGTGTTTCTGGGCAGTACAGTAATTTTCATAAGTTACTATGGAGGTATTGATTTAGTGAAAGGGCTTGACCACTTGCATATTTTGAGGACTTGAAATATACATTTGACAATATAAGCATTATGTTCAAGGTAGAGGTTTAAAATAAGTTCAGAAACAGAATCACTGACAACAGAAGGGTAGTGCTGAAAGGTTGTATTCAGTTACATCCAAAAAAGAATGGGGGAGGAGGAATGGAGCATAAACCCATATATTTAAAATATGATTTTCCTTATGACTAACAATATTCCTAGGTGTCTAGTTGGGCAATGCATTGTCACCTGGATGCCTGTCATTATAAAATATCCTAGCATGTTAATACTAAATGTTAAAATGTTGTGATAATTGACCATTAAAATTTAATACAACATAGACTAAAACCTCTTCTGTTTTTGTATAGATGGAAATTCCTGGTTGAACAGCAATATGGGGTCTGGCTGAAAAGAATGATTTTTGGTTTTGGTTTTGTTGTGTGTGTGTGTCGTCCCCCCCACCCGGTGCCAGGTCTTCGGGGGGAGGGTGCATGCTGGGAACTAAGCCCTCTGGCCTTTGAACGTTTTTTTCCTTTGGAGGATCTTGAGTTAGTGTCCTGAGTGACCGTGTTTGCGGTGAGAAGTCATAGTCCTGGCATGTGAAGATAAGCAGGAAGAGACACCAGGAGAATGCAACCAGGCCTGGATCAAGGGTGTCCTTAGAAGCTGATGGCAGAGTTCATTTCCTGGGGCTTCCCAGGTCTGGGGCCTGAGTGCAGATGCCTAGAGGAATTTGTGTGCCTGGAGCATAGTAGACACTCAATTTACAAATAAGCAAACACAAATTTGGAGCTTTATGAGGTTTCCTTGTAGAATTCCTTAATCCTCATACCCTTTGATGTAGGTACTACTGTTATCCTCACTTCACAAATGATAATTTAAGATGCAAGAGTGGTTAAGTAACTTGCCCAGGGTCCCACAAATAGTAAGTTGTATGGCTGGGATTTGATTCCAGGAAGTTTGACCCACCCAAGTCTATACTCCTAATGGCTCCCCAAACTGCTGCTTATCTGTGGGCTATTGGATTGAGTGTCTGATGCTGTGACTTTTCATGGTAGAATACTATCTGCCTGTGGCAGGGGTTTTTGAAGCAAAATTGTTGAAAGCTTTTCTGTCTTCCCTTATTTTGTCTATAATATTAGAATTACCACATCTGCTCTACCCCAGATCCACTCTCCCTTGCACCTTCTACTCAGGTAAGAGCACTTACCCTCCTTTTTAAAAGATTTATTGTAGAGTGCACGTGAGTGGGGGCTGGGGCAGAGGGAGAGGGAGAAAGTCTTCAGCAGACTCCATGCTGAGTGCGGAGCCCAATGCAGGGCTTGATCCCACACCTGAGCCGAAACCAAGAGTCGAAGGCTCGAAACCATCTGCACCACTCAGGCGCCACCTAACTTACTTGGTTTTGCTGGCACGGCCACTGGAGTGTAGACCCCATGAGAGCAGGGGCTCTGTGCGCTGCTTTAGTCTCCAGCACAGAGGACATTGCTGGGCACAAAGTGGGTGCTCAGTACAAAAATGTATCTACTTAATGAAGAGGATTCATGCCACGTACACTGCCTTTAACTTGGTCACCTAAAATCCTGAGCCTTTCAAAAAGATGACCATGTTACCACACTGCAGCAGTGAAACATCCCATGGACAGCCATCGCCTGGGGAGTTGAAATATGAAGGCTGAGCTCTTCCAATTGTCACTGTATATGGACCATTCTTTTGCTTAGAGTTAATGAGAAAGACTTCTTTACCACCTTAAAAAATACACTGCAGGTCTCCCCAGAATCCTCTGTGCTCTTAGAAGTCCATTCCACTGCTTAAAATGAGAATTTGGCAAGGTTCTGCCATGGACAAGGGGCTGGTGCCTATATTCGGTTTCCAGTGGCCATGTGCCTTTTCCCTATGTACTGAGAGTAGAATACTTGTGTTGGGAGAAGCCTTTATGTCTAGATAGGCTAGAAGGTCACGGAGATTTGTCAAAAGTGTTGTTTGGGGTGCCTGCGTGGCTCAGTCGGTTAAGCATCTGCCTTTGGCTCAGGTCATGATCCCAGAGTCCTGGGATCAAGCCCCATGTCGGGCTCCCTGCTCAGCGGAGAGCCTTCCTCTCCCTCTGCTTCTCACTTGCTCTCTCTCACTCTCTCGCAAATAAATAAATAAGATCTTTAAAAAAAAAAGTGTTGTTTGTCGTTGATAAATGGTACTGCACTCAGCTTTTTAGAATTGGCTTTGGTAGTATCTGAATCATAAAATACTTGTGAACCTGCTTTTCTCTCTTTGACTTCATTTGCATTCATTTGTTCTTAATGATTGAGAGTGTGGGCTCGCAAGTCCAAAAGATTTGGGTTCCCAAATCCTAGTTCTGTCACATGCTAACTGCAGTTTCCCCATCTCTACATTGAGGAAAATACTAGTGTAAAGTGGAATGCATCACACTTCCATTTAACTGTCTTAAGGGACTTTCCTTCTTGTTGAGATTACATGGTTTCAACAACTTATCCCTTAGGATTGGAATTGTTTGGAAAGTAGTGGTTTTGACAAAGTAGATATTTGTCTTTTTTCTCTGGTAAGTTTGGACGTTGTTAGGGCCCTATGATGCTGCTGCTCAGTGTGTGGACTTTAAACTCCTAGTTCAGAGTCCTGCCAGAGCACCTGCCATCACTTCTGCGTTCCTGGCTGCCGGATGGAGAAAGTGTGGAGGAGTGTATCTCCCTCTGGAAGACTTTTCTGGTCATCTAATTGACCAGAACTTGGTCACATTGCCATATATAGTTGCAAAGGAAGCTGGAGAATATATAATTTTTTCACTTAGACCTCTCTGTAGCTCTGTTCAGTTATTCTTCGCATACCTGTGTCTATGTCTGCTTCTTGAGATAACTAACAGGGTCATTCTTCTCTGCTTTGTAGATCTCTTTTCTGTGTGGTTTCTTTTTGTTCATACTTTTGGCTTCCTCCTAAATGTAGGTCACTGTGATTCTTCATGGTCATGAAGTCACTTAATAGCTTTGCTTTTCGTATTCTCTCAGCTTCACGTCCCTCTACTAACAGCTTCATCTTCTTGGTATTTTTCCACTCAAATTTTGGAGAGCAAGAATGATTGGTCTAACCCAGCTCTCCCTGCTGGGCCCCACACCGTGGTTGTCGGCCAGCTTAAGGATGGACGGCCTTCTAGTTTAATCAGCGGTGGCAAGCTTGGTTGCGAGCCTTTTCCATCTGCAGGGGTGTAGAGGAAGAGCAGACTTTATAACATGACGGACTGCTTAATTCTTGACAAATGGAACTTCCTTTGGTGCAGGGAGTTAGAGATAAATCTTAAAAGGAGGATGTTTCGTATATTTGAATCGTAGATAGTATGTAGGCAGTAAGTACCAATAACAGATTGAGAAGTGATTATTTGAAAATAGGATGTTTAAGGCCTACCAGTAGCCCTCAGATGCTTGCCCATCCTTTGATGGTTCGTGATTCTACTTCTGTCATGTTCATCTGGAACTGTCTTCTGTACTTCCTTTCACCCAGCTAGCTCCTAATCTTACAACTCTATTAAGGAGGTTTCCCCCTCTAGAAGATTTTCAATGAGTTCAGTGCTCCCACCGTGTCTTCCTAAAACCCTTTGTCCATACCTCTTACTATGCTGAACACATTTCTTTATATTGCCATCGTCTGTAGCAAGTCTGTTAAATTACTTTTTCCTGCATTAGAAGACCATTGATGCCAGGGTTTGGTCTCCTTTATCTTTGTATACCTAATATTTGCTGGTTAATGATGCTCAGCAAGGGTTTTGGTTTTTTTTTTTTGTTTGGTTGGTTTTTTTTCCGATTGCGTTTATCCCCACTGCCTCATAAAAAGTGAAGGAATAAACTCCCCAAGGTAAGTGGTATTAATTTTTAATCTGGTAAATTAGAAAGGCATTTTGTTCCTTCTTATACTGTTTAGTTAGAATTTTCAGAAAGGGAATTGTTCTTCAGCATTGAGCCAAAATCTGCTTTTGTGTGGATATTACCTGTGACTTGCAGTGCTGTTTGCAGAAGATTGGCCAAAACGTTGCTGTGATGAAATCCATAAACTTTGATAGGACAATTTATGCTTGTTTTGGATTATTTCTGCTACATGACTTCACAAATCTCTGATGTTATTTCTGCTAGATGGCTTTTCAAATCTTTGTGACTGAATTTCACAGAAAGATCATGCATTTTTTTTTTTTTTTTTTTTTTTTAAAGCAGGTGAGGGCAGGAATTCCTTTTTAAATTACCAGTTGAACTATATCCCATGGCCGGATAGCTGGTGATCGTTTGGGAGG
Organism: Neomonachus schauinslandi; assembly: GCF_002201575.2. Lineage (NCBI taxonomy): Eukaryota > Metazoa > Chordata > Mammalia > Carnivora > Phocidae > Neomonachus > Neomonachus schauinslandi. The sequence goes on from NC_058409.1 coordinate 111,577,302, forward strand.
TATAGGCGCTCTTGAGGTGATGGTGGCACTTTTACACCTGAAAACCTTGTAGAAAATGTTGAGAGGCTAATTTTGTTAGCTTTGCTTAGGTGCAAATATTTCTTTCCAGGTTCATGATCACCCTTTTTTTTTTTTCCTAGACTGAAGAAGCTATAAAATAGATGCTGAAGAATAAAATCCTCTGCATTTTGTAAACAAAATTTCATTTTATTTTATAAATAAACATTTAAGACTTTAAAAAAAAAGTTATTTCCTATTTAGAGAAAGTAACCTTTAGAGCGTACTGTTAAGTAATTCACTGTTAATGTTTTCAGTGCCAACACTCATAGAAGGAAATACTGTGTTCTGAAGTAAGTGGCATTCCCAGGGGTTTGTTTCTGTCAGGCTGGAGGAGTGACTAAAGCGTAGGGACCGACATGGTCTTTACTGAGGGAGGATTCCACCCGCTCAGCACTTTCCTTGGAATGCACTAGAACGGGTCTTCTCTGTCCACAGTTCCCTAAATCTTGCATCTTTGCCTCTAGTGCATTTGTTTTGGGATGCTGTCGGGAGAACCTGCTAGATCTTCGCTTTCTTTGGCAAGATATGATCCAGGTGTGGGCCTCATTCGAAGGGCTTCTCACTACTCTCACTCCTCCTCTCTTGTTGCCCCAGTTCTGTTGTTACTCCCAGTACTCTACAGAGTTGGCTGGGCTAGATTAACCTCTTACTCTCCTCACACGCAGAATTACAGAGGAGAAAATAAGGAAACATCACCATCTTTACGTCAGGATGGGTTACATAACACATCAAACTATTAAAATCGCTTTTAGAAGAAGAGAAATAGTGTGTTTTTACACTCTCTGGAACTGAAATTTGTTACACCTTGAAATCCTGTTTGGACTGTTGTAGTAGATAACATTTATTTTCTGCCATCTTGTTGAAGATTTTTTTTTTCTCCTTTATTTTCATGCTCACCTTTGAAATTTCTTAGGGAAAACACCAGTAAACTGTAAGTAATCCTATTTCAAATTGAGTATTCTTTTTCTTCTGGATTACGCATGTTATTCTATAGACCTATCTTAACAGATCTTAACCAATCTGTGACTTGCTTTTGACAGCATCTCTTTTTTTGCACTTTTGTCAGATGAGACCGCAAAGATGAGATTGTTCTGAAGGTTATTGTTTGTGAATAACATTCTTTAGTTCTTAGGCAAGTCTACATGTAGATTTATGCATGCTGATTTTGAGGCTACTCGGTCAGAGTTTATCTAGGGTAGAGCTTCATTCTTTAATTGGAAATAATTACTTGTTTTTCATTCCAAGCTATGTATTATGTCCCATGGGTTTACCATTAAAATGAGTTCTTGCAAATAGAGCATCTATACAGGGAAAGAATATGAGCTAATCCATTTTAAGTATACTACTGGTTCTTCTACCATGGCCAAAGGAAGTTTGGTTATGCTTTTAAACCCTCTTTATCTGACTCCCTCTAATTAGTGGGGATGCCATTCATGAGAACAATAGTGTAGAAGGCAGCTGGAGCTGGAGGGTGGTCCTGCTACTTGGTTTGAGGTGGGAAGCTCCGTGATGAGGGAGTGAAGTAATAAGGCGAGTTAGAAGAAAACACAGTAAGTTCAGGATTTTCAGGGTAATGACTTTGGCAATCCCAATGACAGTACTTTTACATTTTGGGAATGTAAAAAGGAAGGAGTGGAAAGTAGATTTTTTAGTAACTAAACAACAAACGTGCCCCCTTTTGAAAGGTAAAACTCGCGTCACTCTAATGACAAATTCTAGGGACTCCTTTATGGCACAGGGGACATCTACTTAAAAATACTGCTCTGTAGCAGTTAGGATTAGGAGGCTGAGAGACACCAAACAGTTTTTAAACAAGTTCAAGGTTGATCTCTATTCCACGTGCAGGGTGGAGGTCGGTGGTGTGGCAGCTCCACTGTCATTTATTTGTGTCCCTAGGCTCACTCGTGCTTGGGCTCCGCTTCCCGTGCCTGTCATTGAGGGGCTACAGCAAGTCTCACAGACGACAACAGGTGTTTGCACAGAGTGGAAGAAGAGCTCAGAAAGGCAGAAGGGCCAAAAGGGTCCCTCTTAGAGTCTGTTCCCTTTGTGCATCCTTTACTTACATCTTGTTACACAGAGAATTTAGTTACATGACCATCCCTAGCTCAAGGGATGGCTGGAAAATAGAATTTTTTATTCCAAGTGACCTAAAATAAGTGAGTTACTTGTCACTTAGGGGGAAATAACCTTTTCAGCTTACTGAGCGTGGTTAAATCAATTTGTATAAAGTGCAAATTGGTGTGACTTTCAAAGGTGGAAGGGAAGAATGAATGTGGGACTAAGTGTGATGAGCATTCTGTCTCCCAGCTCCGAGGAGGCCTGTAGCATTGCCCCGGAGTATGTTCAGTAACACATTTCATTCAAAATAAAGAAACCTAGTAGTGTTGATGATAGCTTAATGAAACATTGCCCAAGATTAAGTCATCAGTCACTTGTTTTGAACAGTAGCACCAGTGAATGGAACTTTCTTTTTTCTTTTTTTTTTTTTTTTAAAGATTTATTTATTTATTTATTTGAGAGAGAGATGAGAGAGAGAGAGAGCACATGAGAGGGGGGAGGGTCAGAGGGAGAAGCAGACTCCCTGCTGAGCAGGGAGCCCAATGCAGGACTCGATCCAGGGACTCCAGGATCATGACCTGAGCTGAAGGCAGTCGCTTAACCAACTGAGCCACCCAGGCACCCTTGAATGGAACTTTCTGAAAGTGTAGGTTAAGTTTAAGAACTTCACCCAACAAATTATCTTCTGAGTTTGATTTTTTTGGTTTTCCCAGTGTTATTATGTTTTTTTTTTTAAGATTTTATTTATTCATTTGGGACGCAGAGAGAGAGAGAGAGAGAGAGAGAGCATGAGCAGGGAGAGAGGCAGAGGGAGAGGGAGAAGCAGGCTCCCCACTGAGCCGGGAACCCGATGCGGGGCTCGATCCCAGGACCCCGGGATCATGACCTGAGCCGAAGGCAGATGCTTAAAGACTGAGCCACCCAGGCACCCCCTTACCAATATTCTTTAATCATACAGAGTTTAAGTTCTTAGAGTCAGGCTTTTGCAGAATCAATCTGATAGGACTTCTTGGCCTTCAGAAGGAATACATCTTTAAAAGCATTTTGGCTACCATGGGAATCGGGGATCCTATATCTCTGCTTCCTTGGCACAAGAGATTGCAACCATAATTGAGATTTGTGGCATTATAAACTTTCATGAGGAAGCTTTTACTTTACAGTAAACCATAAAAACAATGTCAAATGGTAGAGTTATTTTGAGTATATACCAACTTAATGTGCAAAAATCTCTCCAGTTAAAATAAATCCATATTTGTGTTTGGTATGCAAGGTTTTGCGAGTGGGCATTAGTTTTAGGAATCTGAACTTGATCTGGGAGAAGTGGTGAATTCTAAAGGGATTGCTGCATTGATACTAGGGACTGAGGACCTCAGTCTTCTCTAAATGCAGCCCATTCAGAATGTTCAATATTAAACTAGGAGGTTTTCCTTTCTACAAAGTTACTTTTCTTTTCTTTTTTTAGGGAGGGGCAGAGGGAGGAGGGGGGAGAGAATCTCAAGGACGTGCCACACCCAGTGCAGAGCCCTCTTGTGGGGCCCAGTCTCAACCCTGAGATCATGGCCTGAGCCAAAAACTCTAGAGTGGGTTGCTTAACCGACTGAGCCACACAGGCACCCCTACAAAGTTACTTTTCTATAAGGATTGTAGACATTTATGATCTACTAAGAATTGAACTAAATAAATGCTTATAAAACTACTTCTAGCAAAGAATTAAAAATTGGATATTGGAGCAGAATTGAAATGAAATCAAGCCATTACAACCGATCCCATTTCTTAAATGATACTGAATTGAATTGTTATTGCTAGTGAATGATCTGCTTTATAGTCCCATGATAAAGCACTAAGCCACACACTGTATTATCAGGTCTTACTTGAGCTGGCCTAGAAAAAACAGGAGGGGAAAAATTCAGCCACCTGCTCATAAGGCAGATGTCAGAATACAGCAGATTTTCTTTAAAGAGGGAAACAAGTCAAGGGGGGAGAAGTCAGTTCCGTGGGACAAACATTTAGTTGTAATTTCTTATTCTTAATCTCGTAGAGAATGTCTGAATGTATCCAGATCTCATTTGCCGTTTGTAGAATTGGCATTCACGCGGTAAGCGCTGTGTATTTTTATAGTACCAAATGTCATGAAAATATACACGAAGAACTGAGTTTGGGAGAGCTCGTGGGGCCATGGGAATTGTCCTCCACTGCTGGTGGGACTGTAGATTTCTACACCCACTTTGGAAAATAATAAAGCTGAATGCCAGCATATTGTGTGATGTGGGCAAGTCTCCTAGGTATATGCCTCAGAGGAAATTGTTGTGTGATTATAAGACGACCTGTGCAGGGACTGTCCCTGGAAGTATTCATAAAAACACAGTATTAGAAATGTCTGTCAGTAACAGATGGGATTAATTGTGGAATTTTAATTTCCTAGTATGCTCTACAGCCGTAGAAATAGATGATTTAAAAACTGTCCATGAACTCCAGCTCTACAATTGACAATGAGTACATTTTACAAACATGATTTTGAATGAAAAAAGACAAGTCACAGGAAAATACATGCAATTTGATTTCATTTCTACAAAATTCAGAAACAGCAAAACTAAGCAACACATTGTAGGACTATATGTATTGGTAGATAAAGTAGAAAGATGAGCAGAATTTGAGATGTTAACTTTTAGGGCAGCGGTTCTCAGCAGTGAGTGATTTTTGCCCGTAAGAGATACGTGGCAATGGCTGGAGAGCTTTTGGTTGCCACAGCTGAGCCGGAGGGGGGGTGGGCAGGCAGGGGGGTGGTGGTGGTGCTGTTGGCATCTAGTGGATTGAGGCCAGGGGTATTGCTAAGCATCCAACCACACACTGTTTAAGCAGGTAAGAATTATCTGGCTTAACATGCTCATAGTGTTGAGGTTGAAAAACTGCCCTAGGAGACTGGAGGGAAGGACAAAGGCTTTAAAAGGTTCAGTAATAGTCTACTTAACTTGAATGGCATACATGGGTATTTGCTTTATAGTTACTCTTTAAACTGCATAATTCCTTTATATACTTTTTTGTACATAGGATATATTTTGCAGCAGAAACAAAATCCCAACCCACTTTAGCATTTTTTCCCCCCCCACATCCATCTGTATCAGTTGACTCAAATGCCCTGGGCCAATTTCTTAATTCAGAAATATGGGGTGGTATCTGTGTAGGAGACCATGAAAAGACTTCCAGTCTTAAGATTCAGCAACAAAAGTGTTGACTTTTCCCTTTGAAGGCTTAGCGGGAGGGGTTTCTGAGACTGGACAGGAAATACAATGATGTTTACTTCTGAAGACCAAATTATTTCCTAAGGAAGGATTTAAAAACTTAGTGATTTTGTTTCCCATCTTGCACAGAAGAATCCTTTTCATAGGTGTGCACAAAAAGTTTAAGGAAGTTGTTAAATGGTTAAAGCAAGAATCCCAAATAAATGATATACGGCCACAGGTTGTAGGGTCAAGGGCAGGGAGCCTAGCCTGCGTTTGTCCTTGGATCTTCCACGATAACTTGTACACTAGCTGGGACTGGGAAGTGCTCAGTATCTGTAGGTCCCATTACATTCCATTAAAGTGAGCAGTTTTCAGCCTTAGATTGAATTTCAGAAGAATCAGATTTTTATTCTGTTGTTTTAGCTGCTTGTCTCTGCTGAATATCTTTTTATGTGTTTTATGTGTTCATTCAAGATGCTGGATTTCATATATAACCTCTACAGTCTCAAAACAAAATTGGGTGATATTTGCTTGCAGTTAGATGCATAGGTTACTTGGAAGTTAGACTTTTTTTTTTTTATGTAAAGTTACTATGTGAGCCTGACTTTTTTTGTTTTTTGAGTCTTTGGAGAAGCAGATGCCAAATTGGGATTAGGTATGCAATCGAAGAGTTAGGGAAATGTCTGTGAAGGATAAGGGAGGAGGGAACAGAAGGTAGATTGCCTTAAGACCATGCTGCGGGGTTGACTCCCTTGAAAGAAGAGTGGGAAGAAGGAAGGAGGATTGGTGGTGGTGGAGCTTTAGAGGGCAGGGAGGTCCTGAGGAAGTCTTGGGGCTGATGGGGGCCTCCCTGAGCGAAGCTGCCTGTTGCAGGAGCCCCGAGATGGGCAGGAAAGGCCTGACTCCGGGACCTCTGCGTGCCTAGGCACTAGCTGGCAGCGGCCTAGGGGAAGCACAGCCTCCCACGGTGGACCCAGAGTTGTGGCCCCTGGAGGCTCAGTCCTCTGTGCCTCTCTAGATGAGAGGTCTGAGCCTGGCCGCCCCAGGGAGTCCACACAACATGGTATTGACAAGTGGAACCTGTGAATCCTGGCACTGTTGATGTCAGGCATTGTTCAGTTATTCTGGAATGCCTAGTGCTTAGCCTGGGCCAGTGACCAAGCAGGTGTTCAGTCTCTGCTTATTTAATGAAGAATCTGTGGCTGTGGACTAATTCTAAGGCAGATAAAAATTGTCCTTCAAAGGAGAGGGTTACTGAAATGTTCCCCTCCCCCATTTCATATGTTAATTTGAACTTGATGGTATTTGGAGATGGGGCCTTTGGGAGATCATTAGGTTTAGATCCAGTCATGAGGGTGAGGTCCTCATGATGGGATTAGCCCTTAGAAGAGACATCCGAGTTTGCTTTTTCTGGGCTGTAAGCATACATCAAAGAAGGTGGCTTTCTATGAGCCAGGAAGAGTGCTCTTGCCAGAACTGGACCATGCTGGCACCCTGATTGCAGACTTCTAGCTGAACGAAGACGTAAATTTTAAGCCACTCATTCTGTGGTATTTTGTTATGGCAGCTGAGGCAGACTAAAACAAGGAGGGGGGAAAAACTTGTGAATTGTAAATAATATAAACCTGAAATCTTGGCACCTGCTGGAAATAAAAAGTTCTAAAAAAAAAAAAAGATTATGGGTGAGTTTTTGTGGGGTGAGAAATGGTGTTAGGTGACTTTTTATTTCTACGTTTCTAATATGGCCAAATAGCTGATTAAGCCCTTAAAAATAAAGTCATCGTTCTTACATATTAGGAATCCATAATGTGAAATGAGCAAGACCAAAATGGAGTATTTACAGGACATACATGCCGAACACTTCCAAGGTATAAGTGTGTTGTATATAGGTGAATGCATACTGAACCTTAAGCATTAAAAACTTGAATAAAAATCATTACTGAGACGACAAACGCTATTCTGTGCATACCGTCCACTCTTCTCCAACATTTAGTACAGACAGAGCTTTCTCTAGGAGTTGAAAGGAAATGCATATTTAGAGTGCCCTAACTCAGGAGACTGAAGAAAAATCTTAGGGTAGTTTTCTAGGCAGAAATCTTAAGCCACAGGTGGAGAAATTTACACTTTCTCCGTAGGTATAATGGCTACCAAACCCTAGCACAAATTGAAACAGTGAATTGGGAAGTGTTTAGAACCAAGCCTTTGCTTGGAGGAGCTAACTCCTCTGTCCTATGCAGTGTAGCACAGGAGATAATGTGTGTTCTCCAGAATGTAATATCCTGATGCATTACAAAGAAGTAATTTAGTTTTTGAAACAAAAGGAGTCCTATTACATGGATCTAAACTATTTTGGGTATTAAACAACATTCATTGGGTTCTGGTCAGGAGGAAGGAGGGGAAGTAAGTTCAGTCCAGGAGTTTACATTATAATTGTGGGTCTATGATTTTATGAAATCCTGGCAGTGGAAACAGGCCATATGTGAGAATGTGATTTTGAAATGAACCTTCTGCGGTCACTTGCAGGTTAACTCTGGGCTAAAGGGCGCGCCAGGGCATAGTTTAGGACTTCCCTTTGGAATGTCAGGGTGAGTGCCCTCCCAGGAAACTACATACAGCTCTGGGGACTTCTGAGCTGGGAACTATGACCATCATAGAGCCGCTGGTGGTGGCCAGAAGCAGGATTGAGTGGTAGTCTGAGCATGGAGCCACCTTTCTGCTGGATGGTGAACCCCTTTGATCAAAACTCAATGAGGAGGCCTGAAGGAAATGAAGCCAGGTCCCTTAATCAGCCCCCCAGGATGGTATTGGTTAAAGCACACAACCCCACTGGCCTATGGTTGCGTCTTTGTATCCATCACCTACAGGAACTAAAATTCAGTCTAGTGATGGATGAGATTTGACCTAAAGAATACCAGTAACATAACATGCATGGTTAGTGCTTTTGCTTAGTAATAGAGCTCTAAAAACTCTTAAGTTTGTCTGACTTTGCAGAAAGTGTCAAATGCTATTATTTTACTAGCAAGCATTCATCCTTTAGAACAATAAGTTTGTAAAAATGGGATCCAGATTCATCCTGAGATCAATTCATTCTGTAGTGGGTAATGGTTATCCTCTTACCGAGCTAAGACATTTGCTTGTACCTACCACACTGCTCATATTCAACGTCTGTGACTTCCCCCCCCCCCCCCCAGGAGGGGACAGGGAGAGCTACCTTTGCTAGTACAATAAAATGGGAAAAACACATGTATATTAATACTACTAATACTGAATTTTTTTTATTTTAATTCAAGTTAACATACAGTGTATTAATTTCAGGGGTACAATTTAATGATTCATCAGTTGCATATAACACCCAGGGCTCATTACATCGAATGCCCTCTTTAATGCCCATCACCCAGTTACTCCATTCCCCCCCCCAACTTTCCTTTCATGAAACTGCTTATTTCCAGCTGGCTTGTTAGGTCTGAACAAATGCTCCCCTAAAGTTCAATTGAGTTCTTATAATGGTCAATGCCACATTTGTTTCCCATTGCTGCTGAAGCAAATTATTACAAATTTGGTGGCTTGAAAGAACATACATTTTATTATTGTTCTGGAGGTCAGAAGTCTGAAGTAGGTTTCACTGGGCTCAAAACATGATGTTGGCAGGGCTGTGTTCTTTCCCGAGGCTCTAGAAGAGCATCTGATCCTCAGCTTTTTGGGCTTCTGGTTGCTGCCTGTATTCGTTGGCTCATGGCCCCCTTCCAGCAATGACAGCACTCCAGCTCGGCTTCAGTTGTCACATTGACTTTTGCCGTCACATATCCTTGGACACTCCTGAACCTCCAGTCTCTCTCTTTGTAGGATTCTTAGTGATTCAGTTGGGTTCATGTGGGTAATCCAGGCTAACCTTCCCATCCCCGGATCCTTGACTGAATCAGGAATCATATCTGCAGAGGGCCGTTCTGCCACATAACAGAACATGTGCGTGGGTTTCGGGGACTGGGATGTGGCCCTCCTGTGGGGGAGGAGAAGGGGAGTATTCTGCCTCCCATAGGCACCAAAGAGAAAAGTACAGAGCACGCCGTACAACTGCTCCTTGTTCTGGAGGGAAAGCAGATCAACAGTAGGCAGGTCCTGATGCTGGCTTTATGAGTCGCCATCATGTATAACACCAAGGTTAAATACTTGTCAGATGGGCTGAAAGTCCTATATGTGGGCTCTTCAAATATTGGCTCTAGCAACAAATTCAGGAGCAGGTTGAATACATGACCAGGTGGAGAGGACTGGTGTTGACCATACCTGTTGTGCCTTTTGTAGACTCCAGCCTAAATATTTATTGTAAACTGTGTGGGATGCAGCGATGCGTACAATTATGATAAATGAAAAGCTCCAAGACAAAATGAGGCACTCGTTCACTGAAGAAACTCAGCATAATTGTAGGTGTTAAATGGAATAGAAGTGAATGAAGACAGTGGTTTGGCTATTTTAATAAAGATCAAAGTAACTGTGACTTAAACAGTAAATTTTTATTTCATGTAAAAATCTAAGCTGGTAGTCAGTTTGGAGGCTAGCCTTCTGCAGCATCAATCCATTAGAGACTTGGACTCCTTCTGGCTTGTTCTTCCGTTGCCCAGGTTCTTCTGCTCAGGTGCCAGCCGAAGACTGCTCACTGCTCCTGCCTCTTTGTTAGTCTGTGGGAGTGAGGAAGTAGAGGACAAGCAGTTCCCTTTACGCGCATGACCTGGAAGTTGCACACGTCACTTCCCTTACCTCCTGAGAATCGGAACTTGAGTCACACGTCTACATCAGTACAAAGGAGGCTTGGAGATAGGGACTCTAATAAGGATGGAAGACTCTGGGGAGGCTATTCCTGAAAGGTAGAAGAGAATGGACATTGGGGGATAACTTGCAGTGTCTTCATGAGGAAATGAGCTAAGGCAGACTGTCTGATGGCTGGAGCACAGACCAGTGCAGTATACCTTCAGGGAAGTGTGTAGAACAGTCACTGTTGCCTGTAACCAGTATCCCTACACGCATTGAATGAGCACATGGTGTGGCAGCGAGAGTGATTTTGTGTTTGTGATGATGATCCAGCTTCTGGTTGGATTGATAATTGATACTTTTTGTGCCAAGATTGAATCTGATGTTTTATTTATAAATATCAACATAGGTGTTTTTGTCCAGACACATGCGCACGTATGGTTAGTGTTGTTCCTGGCAACTTTATTTTGAAGGGTGTAAGTGGGGGGGTTATATGCTTTAAAACCTAGGAAATGACGGTTTAGGATTGCTTTCTTCAATAAAGTAATATTTTTAAGTAAAGTAAGAACCTCTGGCAAATGTTGCTGACTCTCCAGGCAGGAGAATTTAAAGTGTTACTTCTAATGAACCTGTTGAGAGCCACAAATATCCATCTTAAAGTCTGTTTATACAGAAAGAGTTACACCATGGAATGTGTGAGATAGACAGGACTGCCCTTTAAATTTTTTTTTAAAACATCTTTTGCAATTGGAGCCCAGGTAAGAGCAAGATAAAATCTGTTTGGTTTAGGTGTTTTATTTTGGGTAATGAAGAAGGCATTTTTTTCTCCCCCTTCTCAAGATAGAGACTGGTCTGCCACAGACCTGAAAGACTCCAGCATAACTCCATTGAAGTGAGCCTTCCCATTGAGTCCGCCCGGACCGAACCCACTCTTTCTACCCCTAAAACCACCCAAGGCCTGTGCTTCCTCCCTCAGTGACTGGCACTCACAGGGACTGTATTCTATCTGGTCCGTAGCTCTGCGCTTCCTCCCCATCATCTCAGTCCCTCAGTCCCCAGATTCCGACCTCTCCTCTCTGCTGCTATTCCCTGGCTTCTAGCC
>NC_058409.1:111588585-111779979 GCF_002201575.2 Neomonachus schauinslandi
CCCCCCCCCCCCCCCCCCCCCCCCCCCGCCTGGAAAGCCCTAGCTGAGCTTCCCTTTTCAGTCTTGCCCCCTCGCAATCCATCTCTCCTCCACTTTGCAACACAGCAGCATAGTCTGTGAAATGCAGGTGTGCTTATGCTAAAAACTTCTTGGTAATCTTCTGTTGTTCCTAAAGTGAAAGCCCAGAATCTTTAACCTAGTTTCGAAGGGGCGGTGCATGAGCTGGTCCTGCTATCCGGTTTAGGCTTCTCTCTACCTCCTCTTCCACCTCCAGCATTCTGTATCCTGGGCACAGTCCTCTACTCTCAGCCCCTGGTCTGTTCTTTTTAACTTCCAGCGCTCTGCACATGCTCTCCTCCCATCCTGGAATGACCCGCTGTCACCTCTTCTGGGAAGCCCTATATGACCTCAACAGCTGGGTTAAGTGCTCTTCCTAGGTGTTCCCTTTCTTTGTACTCTAGAGCCTTTCACCAGCCAAAGTGCTTGTATCATGCTGTCTTTGAATTGTGTTAATTTTTCTCTAGCTATACAAGCTCAGTTTCTCTGTTCCCTGCCCCCCAGCATTGATGGCTCTTTACCGTCTGTATCACCACTGACATTTACTGAACACTTACTAAGTGTGCCAAGGCCTTTATAGATTAGCTCCTTTAACTCCATTATCTTGCAAAGAAGGTACAGTTATCCTTTATAGTAGCAGAAATTGGGGCATGGAGTGGTTAAATGTTTTTTCCACCTGGTGGAGACAGGATTTGGAGCTAGAATTGAGTTGATTTATGCCGAGTTCTAAGCCCTTAGTCCTCACACTTTACTGTCTTCCAGATAGTAGATACTCCATGAGTTTGTTGAATTTAATCTAGGAAAGTTTGTCAGCACTTTATTTTTTTTTTTAAATTCAGTGACATTTTTGAAAAGACCAGGTTAGTTATTTTGCATAATGTCTTTTAGGTGTGTAATTGTTTCTTCAAGATTAGATTCATGTTAAACATTTCTGGCAGGACCTGAGGTGTGTCCTTAGTGCAGCTCATCAGGGTACCTGATGCCATTTTCTCCTCCTTAATGACTGGTACTAAGTTCATAATTACTCAGAATTCAGACTGTATCCTGTTTAGAGCCTATAGTATCTTTTATACACTTACTGCATAATCTGTATCTTTGGATGATAATTTTGTAGCCTATTTTGATGTCAGGTAAGGGACTATCTAAATTCATTATGGCTTGCTGAAGCTTTGGAAAGTTTTAGGCCTAGAATATTTTGATCTAGATGGAATCTTTGTATTTTTCCCTTGGGTTTAATAACACCTCATTATTTCGATGTTATTATTCAATGCATTGTATCCCTGGTGGTTCTTTCCAGTTGAAAGCAGAGTTAAGAGTTCAACTTTGCTATGTTTGTTGCATTTCACTGTTAAATGGTCCTCGTTAGCTAGTTGCTTTTCAGGATTTGATGATGTGAAGTAATGGCTGTAACTGCAAATACATTATCAATAGCAGAGAGGAAATTCTAATTATATAGTCTGTATTAACTAAATTTACATATGAAATATAACCTTTCTCATCTCCTGTAGATATCTTAACTTTTAAAAACAAAACAGAAAGGCAATAAAAAGTGGACTAGTTACATGAGGATCATGCTTTACAAAGGGCCTTTGTGAAATTTCTTTTGGTAATTATCCACTATAGCTGTGTGGTTGGGTGGAGAGGCTCTTTTCTTGATAAAAAACATTTAGAGTCATTGAACTTGGGAACTGAAAATGCTTTTAATTTTCCAAATTAAATGACATGATGGCCCTTAACAAAACTGTATCTAGTTGATGGAAATTTCCACCCTAGGAGAGGTGCATTTTTATGTTGTCTCTTTTCACGGGTGGTTGACTTTGTTTTCTTGAGAAAGGTTTAGTGGTTAGTCCTCAGGACTAGTAGTTTTCTCTTGATAGGGGGAATAACTCGTTTTTGTCAATGATTAAAAATTCCTTGAGAATGCGGTCACTATCCAGGATATGGTTTACCCACATTCATAGCTTGGGGACAAAACTGTGCTTTAGACTTTAAGCAGTGCCAATAGATGAATATTGTGTATATAAAGGAGAAGATAATTGACACCCTGGTGATTGGTCTTTGCTTTGTAGAACTCAAATTTACTTAAACACGAACTTAAGATAATACAGAAAGTGAATCTGAACAAAAGGCTTTTTTATGCTGATAGCATTCTGGAGAGTCCGTCTGTGTCCTCTGTTGTTCCTTGGGGTTTAGCTAGGCCCTGGCATGCAGTAGGTGCTCAGTCACTGTTAGGACCGGGGGGGGCTATGTAGTTGTTTGGGTTGGGGAAACAGAGTGCCTTGCTCACATGGTGTCCCTGGTCTCACAGATCGAGCACTTCTACTTGGAAGGTCCGCGAAGGCAGGAAGTGCGGCTTGTTTTGCTCACTGCTGTGTCTGCGGGACCTGGCTAAGTGTCTGGCACTCTGCAGGTGCTCCGTAAATATTTGTGGAATGAAGGAATAGAGCTCCAGTCAGTGTGTTGAAACTGGTATATATCTGCCCCTGGGATACAGAAGACTTTCTAAGAGTGCTTTGGGCCTGATATGACTAAGGAGATCTCAGTGTCCATCTGTGTAGACTCTTATTTCACCTGCCCTTTCACAGTTACCCAGCTTTTCCAGTTAGGAGGGAAAGTCATTGCTGTCACTTTTCAAGTTTATCACGGTGCATTGGCCTTGGGTTAAAAAAAAAAAAAAAAAAAAACCTCCAGGGCACAAAACAAAGGAAAAACACATTACAGTGTCATTGTTGAGAAAGCGAATGACTCTAATGTGGCCAGATAAGTTATTTTCAGTTCTTTGCTTTCAACAGAATTGAAGGCAAATGTACTCAACTTGTCAGCTGATCATTAAAAATAACATTGATAAGTCACAATATGATTTGTCGTATAATTAAAAGGAAGTTGAGGGGCGCCTGGGTGGCTCAGTTGGTTGGGCAACTGCCTTCGGCTCAGGTCATGATCCTGGAGTCCTGGGATCAAGTCCCGCATCGGGCTCCCTGCTCAGCGGGGAGTCTGCTTCTCCCTCTGACCCTCCTCCCTCTCGTGCCTTCTGTCTCTCGTTCTCTCTCTCTCTCAGATAAATAAATAAAATCTTTAAAAAAAAAAAAAAAAAAAAGGAAGTTGAAAGAACTGAGTGTTACCACTGTAGCAAAAATGCCTATTCCCATCTGTTTATAAGAACAAGTTTCTTAGGGCTTATGTCTATATAAGAAAGTATGAAAATGTAGAAATAGAGTTGATATTGAACCATATCTCATTCTAGTGATAAAAATCATCCATGTTCTGTAAAAAAAAAGTGAAATAAAATATAGCCCATCCATCTCATTAAGAGAGAGATTTCCAGAAAGTTGTTTTCTATTACAGTGGACTTACCAGCCTTTATTACATATTTGTTTTGATCAGTTGTAGACCAGTTATCATTTTATGACTCAATGCATAAGAAAATTTTTTTAAACATTTAAAACCTATGGTCACAGGAAATTCACATATGAATTATATACACAATTCATTTGCAGGGAAGCTGGGTAGAGTAGTAAGAGGTTTTCAAACATAAAAACATTAAGATTAGGGCACCTGGGTGGCTCAGATGGTTGAGCGTCTGCCTTCGGCTCAGGTCATGATCTCAGGGTCCTGGGATTGAGTCCCGCGTCGGGTTCCCTGCTCGGTGCAGAGCCTGCCTCTCCCTCTCCCTCTGCCACTCCCTCTGCTTGTGCTTTTCTGTCTATCTCTCTGTCAAAAAAAAAAAAAAAAAATCTAAAAAAAACCAAAAACATTAAGATTAAAATTCTCTTGGGGACATGGAAAAGATATGAATTCAAGAAAAGAATAAAAATGATATAAAGCTGAAGAGGAGCTTGTTCTTTTGTTGTTGTTTTTCAAATCTCTGATATATTGAACTTTTTATTCATCTAAGACATCAACCATTTTATTCATAAATGTGGATATTTACAAGTTGGAGTTGGAACATGACTTGCAAGTTAGTGGCCAGGGGAAAGGAGTGGATGGTGTGCCTTCACCTAGGACAGGAAACACCCGGAAGGAATAGTTGGGGAGCAAAGACGATCATGGCTTTAGATATGAGTTGGAGGTGCCATGTTGGAAATACATTCTCAGAGTCTAAAGACAATGTTAGAATTGGAAATTTGTAAGGTAAGGGGCTCTCTTTGGTTCACTGCACTACCCCTGTTACTCAGAACACTGCCTGACCCAAAGTAAGCATTCTTTAATTTGGCAGAGGGATGGATATAATTTTGGAAGTCTTCCAAATAGAGAGGATTGCTGTTTTACTCTTTGGCCCCATTGGTTCATTAGGCGCCTTCCTTCAGTTTCCTGTTTCCTTTCTCCATGGGGCCATAGGGTTATTATGGACAATGGGCTAGGAAGTATATGTCCATGCATTTGCTTTATTATACTCCATGACTAAAATGCTGCCTTTTCCCTTTTAATGCTTATCTCTTACCATTGTGATTCCTTTTGCTATCTGTGCTGTGCTGTGAAGATTTTTCTTCAGACAGAATTGCTTCATTGTATTTCAATATTCTAGAATTTTGGGTTTTTTTATTCACAGTGACAGTGATGGGTAAACCAGGACATTTGACCTGCCATTCTTCAGCTTTATCTGGTACAGGTTCAAAATGCAAATGATGATAGTTGGGTTATCGACAGAACTGCTAATTCTTTTTTTTTTTTTTTTTGCAATTTTATTTTTTAAAAATGCAAAGTTCATTTCAGCCTATGATTAATGTTCAGAAAAAAAAAATGCTATGCTATTGACCCTGTAATCTCTGCCTTACCGTTTCCGCAACCATCGTAAGCAGCAACTGGAAAACTTGCTATATTGTTATCCTGCTTTCCCATTCCATCCACATGATTTCAACCTGGATGAGAAGATAAGCCAGAAGTTTTACTGCCCATTGGCCCTATTAATGCCCATTATATTCCCGAATGTTACTTGTTGCCAGGGCCTGGCAAAAGGAATTGAAGTGCCTGCCTGTTCATTTCATTGAATTCCATTTTCTCATTTTCTGTCTAAACTTCGAATTTGAAGAGAACACAAACTGAATTTTTCTGCATGGGGGTGGGAGAGAGTAAGCTAATGTAGGAATTTAGGTAAAACTTTCAACAGATTTAAAAGTGAAAAATGTTCATTTTCATGATCGCATGAAGAGCACAAGAAGGGGCTCTCAGCTCTGTTTGGCAGGAAAGAAGGATCAGTATACTTTACCATTATTTGTTAGAGACAGGGGAAAAAAGTTGTCTGCTGGGTTTAGTTTGTTCTTCTCATGACTGCCAACTCTAGATATAGGATATGAAATGGACCTCAGCACGAGGTCCTTTGTCTAAAAATTCCATAAAGGTAGGCAGATTTGTGGATTGCCAAGGAAGGTTCTGATTCAGGCCCTGCTATTTAGTTGAATGATATTGGGCAAGATATTTTATAATCTGGGCCTTGTTCTCTTCTGAAAATGAGTTTGAATGAAATTCTCACTGGATTCACCCCCAGTTCTGCTTCTTGTGAGTCTAGCTTTAGTTGTAAAGCAGCATTGAAACCTGAAGCTTTAGGTGGTGGCTTGAATCTTACGAAAAAAGGTTGTTGAAGAGAATCAGGAATATTCATTTGAATTTAGGATTTTGCGTGGGAGATGATGTTTTATGTATGTTGTGTGTTCATCTTAGTACTTATTCTGTTGACTTAATGATTTGTGGGGGAGGCCTTCTATTGAAAACATGTATTACCCCAGATTAACATAAAACATTAAGAATTTATTAAACTATCAATTTAAATGTAGATTATCCTCAGACACATGAATGTAAAACTCCAGTTTGATGAGAACCCAATTTACTGGAGTCTTACTGGAAATTTTGCTTGTTCATTCCTAGATGGTAAGAGCAAAAGACATCCTCCAGCCCAAGCTCCCTCCAGAAGAGGGTGTCTGTGTGTGTGTGTGTGTGTGTGTGTGTATGTGTGAGAGAGAGAGAGAGAGAGAGATTCAGCTCCGTAACCTGTGTAACAGGTAGGTATGGAATAATTCACCTACCTGTCCTGAACCTCAGCTTACTGCTCTAGAAAAGAGAACTAGACTAGATGGCCTCTAAGGATATTTTCAGTGCATGTGCTGTATGATTAAAAAGGTAATAAAATTCAGGCTTCTGATTTCTCTGGCTTTATTGCCAATTTTACTCCCAACATTTCTATAGTCAGCAAATGTCCAGTTCAGTTTGAAAAATACCTATTGAGTATCTGTGTCAAAGTGCTATGCTCTAGAGGTAAGAGAGCATCCTGACCATGGAGGGATCTATTGATGATTCTAGAAGGCCTTTCTGAGTTGGCTTGATAAATTTGAGCACGGTGAGACATTTTGTCAAAAATCTACCTCGTTAAGTCATATGGTCCAAAATTGTGAAGCATAAATTCCAAACATTAAAAACAAAATGAAGTCTGTTAATGGGTGTGGTTGGCAAGGAAGAAAGTGTTCTCTCCTGTAGGATATCATGGTCCAGGCATCTCCCACAAGATGGATATGGCTGGCAATGCTCTGCTGTTAATGACCCAGTTAGACTCTGGCTTGCTCCTGTCAAGTCTGTAAGGAAGTCACGTTGGAGTTACCTTCTGACCTGGGAAACACTGTAGACCCTTGCTCCTTACAAATGAGAATAGTAGGGATTGCTTCTCGTGGGCGGTCTCCCTCCAGGAGATGAGATCAGAAGCAGGGGAAGCTTGTTTCTTTGGCTCACATGGCTGAGGCCTATCCAGAGAAACCTGGGGTTTACTCATTCTAAGTTCTGAACTTGAATGGCTTGGGGGGATTGGTGGTGTCATGAATTGATGACTCAGATTGGGACTACAGTGAAAAGTCATGACTGTATGACTTTGGGCACATTTCCTTCTCTCTCCTGATCTACATATCATCTGTAAAACAAAGGGTTTGGACTATGGCATCTGAAAGTTTCTTCTAGCTCTATGATTCTATGTCCAAAAGGATGACCCTGAGTCATTGTCAGGACCTCAGTTTGACAACAACCTGAGTCTCATCCTGTTTAGATAATCCAGCCCCTGTAAGACCGGAAAAAATAAGCTGTGCATTTTGTAAAGAGTGTTCTCAAATAAGGGTTTGAAATCAGGAGGCTTTTTATTTCTTAAGTAGGAAATCAGCTTAACAAGAGCCCTATGTTCTCTTGGTGTTAGTGTCTATTTCAAGTGGGCATTGAGGTCTTTGAGTTGGGTTAATATGAGTGGGAACCTCTAGGACTTGTTGTTTTACTTACTTCCTGGGGTACCAAAGGTGAGAGACCAGACTCAGAAGCAGCAGACAGCAGATCGGTGTGTTTGCCCTACAGAGTCCATGACAACTTCTGGAATCATGATTTTCTCATTCTGTAATGCCTCCCTCTTTCACCTCCTCTTGGTTTACGGGGGCTCTAGGGGGGACTGTGGGCCTGCTGTCCTGATGTTTCTCAGCAGTTCTGGCTTCACACAGACTCTCAGGGAGAACCTGGGCTTTCCATCCCAAACCCCTCTCCCTCCATCCCACTTCTGCTCTGGGCAGCTTCCATTGTTCCAGATTATCTTGAGCTGCCTTGGGAACTTTGGCTCAAGACAGAGTTCAGGTACCCTGGGAAGTTTGTACATTCTGGAGCTATTCTAGGGACAGTGTGGGAATTATTTTTGGTTATAGGATCAGCTTATGATCCAGCACTGGCAAGAAGAGAAGGTAGATGTTCTTAAGCGTGTAGCTCTTCAAGGATTCATAATTGTTTCTCAACACCGCAATTTTCTCTTTAATTGTAAACTGCTTCAGGTCCTTTTTTTTTTTTTTTTAAATGGGGCTAGTTGGAAATAGTACATGAATAAAATAAAAACCCGATGTGCTTCTGTGAGCCTCCATCTGTAGTGGGAGGATGGGTTGATTTCTGAAGTGCTTTAAGCACCAGCAGCCTGTGGTTCTGATGGTCTAGCTGACTTAGCTGGTGTCTACAAACAGTTCCCCTACCTCCACTTAAGTATGTTTTGCAAATACAAGGTGTTATTGTTATGGCAGCAAATAATGTAAGTCAGTACTCCAGTGTTTATATATATGGCTCTGAAAAGAAACCAACAAGAGAGAAGAAACCAACAATTGTGGTTAGAAAACAAGTACTTATCCCAGTTTTGCTGGAGGTGCTTTCTTTGTGTGGGCTTACAAAGCAGTCAGGTTTTTCCCAACAGGAAACCAGTAGCCTCTTCTCTGACAAGCAACCAGATACTTGGGTTATTTCTTACCAAAAAATATTTAATTTTGGAAATAATACATGATGATAAAAATGCATCAAACAACTTATGTGCTTCTTTATGTTAAACTTGGTTCCATGTAGTCACTGGCCCTGAGTCATAGCCCCTTAGACCCAAAGCCTGCAAGCATGGTTTATTTTCCAAAAGGGAATCTCCAACAGAGAGGGATTTGGTGCAGTTGATCTTTCCAGTACAGGCCACAAGTCCCTCTTGGGTGAAGTGTTGCTTCTGGATCAGTCTGCTGGGGTGGGATTGTCCTAGTGGGGGGTATGGGCAGGGTAGGCAGTAATTCATTTCTTTTTTTTTTTTTTTTTGGGCAGCAAAGCAAGTTTTATTGAGCAATAGTGAAGTGATGGTACAAAACTCCCAAAGAGGGAAGGGACCCGAGACGGTTGCCACCAGAATTTTTCCAGTAATTCATTTCTAATATAGACATGTATGATTATTTCCTTAAAATAAGTTTCTGGGTATGAAATTGAGTCTAAAGTATAGACCATTTTTTGTTTTTTTCCCTCCCCAATATGTATTACTAATATCTTTCCAGAAACCTACTTTGTACTTCTACTAGCCAGGTGTGAGAGTGACTGCCCTCTTGTATACCTCATCTCAATCTGGATATAAAGCAAAGCCAAACCTTTACCACTTAAAGTAGTATCATGTTGATTTTATATAGCTTTTGAGTTAGTAGTGATTTTTATTTTGTCTTTTTTTACTAGTGAATTGAAATTTTTTCATGTTTATAAAGGGTGATTTGTGTGTTTTAAACTCTTTCCCCTGTTTTTGTTACATTCGTTTTTAATGTCTTTTGAAAGGTAAACTGAGGCATATTAAAATTTGAGTTTATTTGAGCAAAAAT
The DNA here is from genome assembly GCF_002201575.2 of Neomonachus schauinslandi. NCBI lineage: Eukaryota > Metazoa > Chordata > Mammalia > Carnivora > Phocidae > Neomonachus > Neomonachus schauinslandi. Next base: position 111,597,750 of record NC_058409.1, read on the forward strand.
CAACTTGAATCAGAAAGTACCAAAGATTTTGAGAGAGAAGGGGAGAAAGCAAAGCAAGAAATTATTTGATTGGCCACAGCTTAAGTAGTTGCATTATTTGGGAAAGCCTAGTTGGTGGTTTATGATCGGTTGACTTTAGGTTTTGATTTCTTTTTTTTAAAGATTTTATTTATTTGACAGAGAGACACACAGCGAGAGAGGTAACACAAGCAGGGGGAGTAGGAGAAGGAGAAGCAGGCTTCCCGCGGAGCAGGGAGCCTGATGTGGGGCTCGATCCCAGGACCCTGGGACCATGATCTGAGCCGAAGGCAGACGCTTAACAACTGAGCCACCCAGGCACCCCAGGTTTTGATTGCTTAACCTTGAGGTTAGGTTTTCGGCTGCTAAGGCATTAAAGCCACCTTCATCTAATGGCCTTGTTTAATTAATTTAACACTTCCCCTTCCAGCCATTATAAGAAAGAATAAGTGCAAGAATAAGAAATGATTTGATTAGTTTGGGGAATTATCTAAAGTAATGATATGTGTGTCCATATCCATAACCATCATTTCTTGGGAATAAATTCCTAGAATTGAAGAATTCAGGTAGGGGAAAAAAGGTTACGAGATCATGGCCTTAACTGGCTCAAGGTCACTGTTAGCTTTTCTCTCTAGACCTTGACTCTAAACTGACAGGATAGACATTTTGAAAGGCCAGCAAAGAGCTGGGAGCTGGGAAGACTGGAAAGCAACTGAGCACTGCTGGTGTCCAAAAGAGAAGAGCACAGAGTGCTCTAATGGAAAGCAACCTGTACGAATGTGATTTGCAAATGGTAACTTCCTATTACATTTTGTATCAACAGTTTTGTTAAGCTGGGTCACCCCCCTCCCCTGCCACCTGCCATGTTGATCTTTTCCAGATAAGGAAAACAAGGCCAAGCAGGCCAGTAACTGATGGGCACACATGTTCTCATGTCTCCATCTTCAGGACAAACCACTTTACTAAGTTCCTACTCTAAGGGAGGGAGAAATTTCCTTCTTTCCCCCACCCACCGTTCTTCTGTCTGGATTAGGAATTAAATTGACATGAGACAGATCAGTAGGAGAAAAACACCAAAGTTTTTATTTGTGTATGGAGGCCCAGTAATGAAACTAAGGCCCAAAGAAATGATCTAGGCAGGCAGTTTTACAAATTTTAGACAGAGACAGATTTGTGAGGAATTGACAGGATAAAGAAAACAAGTGTCTGGGAGCTTTAATTAGTAAGGAATTCTGAGCAGGATTTAGGCTGAGGTAGTAGATTAGGAAAACACACACACACACACACACGCATGGTTTGTTTCTATAGCTTTCTTGACTAAAGTCCCTCTCTCTGGTGGTAAGGTTGTCTTTTTTTTTTGAAGTACAGGGAGGGTATTTCTCATATGGGAGATTTGTTTCCTGCTGTAGAAGGGACTGAGGAGGGTCTAAGTGTCCTTGTATTGGTTTCCCAAGTAACTTCAATTCAAAATAAATACGCCCTTGTGGTACATCTTGGGGTGGCCTACCCTGGGCCCCTACACTATGTGCCAAGCACCAGGCTAGGAACTGGGGATCAGAAATATTTTGCAAGAGTCCTTTATGCAAAACCATCATGAGGGTCTTTGTGATCTGGAACCATTGAACCAAATGAGGCTATTTCTTTACTCCTGTTGAGTCCTTTTATGATTTATGTGTTCAGATTACCTGTAAAAGAAAATACCCCCAACTATTGCTCTAATTGGTCCTCAAACTCTAGAAGTTATGACATTCTTTCTGGGACACCCCAAAATATTGAAAAACCTAAGCTCAAATAATTGTTAAATCAGATTCATTATATAATAGAAGCTTGTGTAGGCAAGCTATATAGAAAATACCCAAGGTTAAAATGTGAGCACATTGAAATCGAGAACAGTCTTGTTACCCGCCCCCCATCCCCACCCCACCCCCCACCCCCCGTTGGCAAAGGATCTTCATTATCTGATTTGGGTAGCGGAACAACCTCTGTTGAAGACACAGAACATCAGTGCTCCATGAGAACAGAGTTTGACACTCCCTAGTTTAATCCACAGCAGACTATTCTTTTAAATAGAAACTTCATTTGTGATAATCCCAGTTTTTCTGACTATATTCCATCATCCCAGCCTCCATCTCCCAGCTTGTTGTTGATCTTGAAAGATGGCCGAAATTTGGGAAGTTCTTTTATCTTGGAAAAATACTGATAATTTCTGTGGTGGTTTAACCTGATGCAGTTACTTATAATATGTCATCTTAAACAAACCAAAACTCTACCTCAATTATGCAATTAACCATAAATTTAAAATTAACCTACTTCAGTTTTCTCTGTGGCTTAAACCTTCCTGCCCCCCCCCCCCAAGCTGGTGTTGATTACATGTTGATTGCTTGGGCATCGCTCTTGGTGCCCAGTAGGAGTGGTGTGGTCCAGCTTCATGATCTGTCATGTCATCCTGACCAATCCTGATTGACCCTTCTCCCATGACACAGAGCCTCTCAGTGGCTAAGCTGCTGAGGGCTTGTCCTTGGTTATATGGATTTGTCTTTACTGAAGACTTACTGGAACTGAAGTATGTTCAGGTATTAAAAACAGGTGGGGCTTCTAGGCAGCAAACATATTTCCTCTAAGGAACACAAACACAAACATCTAAAAACCTGGACTTTAGAACTTTCCTGATACTCTTTTGCAACTGAAAGGGTTTGAAGAAATGAACGGTCTCTTTGGTGTTTTGGGGGGGGGGGGGGGGCTTGTTTTTGTTTTTTGCCCAAACTGACCTACTGAGGTGGTCTTTTCTGTAAAGATTCCCTTAACTACTACATCAGTGCATCTTTTCTTTGTGTGTTGAAGTCCTTCATTGACTGGTCAGAACATCCTGGAGTTTCCTAACACATAGTCACCTGCTTGGTTTTGTTTCTGCGCTCTGCCTGACAATTTAGAGTGGCACTGATTATTCCAAGGGCCGTAGCTTCAACACTATCCTGCATTTTGATGATAGTGTGGGATAACATTTGCTTTGTTCAAATATGGAGAAATGCAGAGAATTATAAGTTACTGTTTTTCATTTATTCATCAAATAGTTGCATGGGCCAGTTCTTTGCATATATAAAATTACAAGCCATTAGCATGCATTTAAATAAAACCTGTATAGAAGTTAACCCTCTGCTTTGGCAGTTGTCAACATTGACTGGCTATTGGAATTGCATGGGTAGTTTTAAAATAGGCTAATGGCTAGATTTATCCTCAGAGATTCCGATGTAATAGGTCTGCCGTGTGGGCTAGGCATTGGGATTTTTAAATCTTCTCCCCTGTGATTCCAGTGTGCAGACAAGGTAAGGAACCATTGCTTTAAGTTGATTGCATTCTTAACTGCGGACAGTCTGGGTTTACCTTATGCTACAGGTGTTCTTAAAAAGGAAAGCATGGTAGACCCTGAGGAACTTAAGATAAAGATCTACTTGTTGGAGTCCTGTCCCTGCAGACTCTGAATCACTAGGTCGAAGATATTTAGGAAAAGCTCCTAAGTAAGGGTGCAGATAGGATGCCATAGGAATTCTGACAGTAAAGTTAATCAGAGGTCTTGGTTTTGGTTTGCCACCCCTGAGAGCTATAGGGAGAACATCACACCATACTTTTTGGTATTGACTAGTGTTAATATTCATTTGTTTTTAAAAAGTCTGGCTTTCCTTAGTTTATGTATATGGAAAAGCATCCTTAAGGAAGAATGAGATAATTAAAATACTTAGATGTCTGTCAGAAACCTATAGATGTTTATCTTCTTTGCTTCAGTTCAGAACATGCTTGAGTATTTTTGGCCACCTTAGAACTTTTGATGTATGTGTTTTATCATAAAAAGTATGAGACACTAATTAAATCCTACATCATTGTTTGCTTTTCTCTTCTTACCTAAATTGGGAGGGGGTTTTAAGTGAATCACTTCCTTAGGCCTCTGTGCAAATTGGCAGTGTTAGGTTTTCTTTAACTTTTGTAAGCCATGCTTAATTTGGGGGAAAAAAGTGGTTTAATACAGCATTTGGTTGAAAATATGAAGTTAGATTACTACGAAGAGTAAAACTAACTTCGTCACTGTTGGGAGGGAGGTAGACCTTGTGTTGTATAATTTCAGAGTGCATGGTTTTAGCCAGACTAAAATAGTGGCCCCAGTGACCTTTTATGGGCCCATTTGTAATTCTAGAGCTCTCCACAGCCAGTTTGTCTTGGGAGCAGATGCCAAGTAGGGAGGAACTTCAGTCCACTCCACAGCCAACATGGCGTTCTCCCCAGTACCTCTGAACTCTACTTTATCTCCAATGGTCCCTCCATCACCCTAGCCAGCAATTCATCTGCGGTCTCTTGGGGCCCTTCCCTACTACCCATGTCCCTACATTTACCCCCTTGACACTGTGTTTCTCTCCTCAAGACCCCCAGGGTTTCAGGCCCTCTTCTGTTTAGTGACCTTCATGTCTCTTCCTCAGAAGTCATTAGACTTTGATCTTTCCCCTTCAGAGCTGGCAAAATCGGGATTTACTTCTCTTAATTTGATCCAATTTGCTCCTCCTTTTGATGATTTTGAATATCTGGTCTCTTCCCTATTATCCAATTTTATCACGCCCATCCACACACCTTTTTCTACCTTGATCAGCTTGGACCCCTATGGCCATCACTGAATGTATTCCCATGGCCATAATTAAATTTAATCCCTAGAGATCCAGTCCCTAGTCCTGTACTCCAACTCGGTTCCTCCTGGCAGACTGCCAGACTCGACTACAGCCCCTTGGGCTAGCTTTGGTACACATTGATTTACAAGCTCTTCAGAGCCCTCTGTGGCTCCTTAGCAATCTTCTCACCCCTTAGACAATGAGGACTCTTCTACTTGACCCCAACAACTGTTAAAGATTTTTTCTTATCTGTGAACTTCAACCACATGCCTTCCTCCTTTATATGCTCAGGAAGTGGCCTTAGTACTTCACTGAGAACCTAGAGCTAGAAACTCTTCCATGCTTCCTCTCAAAAGTGTCTGTGTATTGCTATCTCTCCTCCTCACTGTTCCCTTCCAAGGCTGATTGGCCAACTGTGCTCTTCTGGTTCGTTCTTGAATTTTTTTTCTGTTACCTGTACTTCCTTGTACATGTTCTTGAGTCTTTCCTTTTCCATCGACTCTAGTCTCCTAGTGTAACAAATACCCTGCTTGGTTTCTCTGCCATTGCCTAACTCACTCTCCCTTTTACTGACAAGACCTCCTAAATGAGCAGTCTGTTGGGAGTTCTACTCCTGTTTCTCTTTCAGCCAAGTGCAACTGGATCATGGTTTTACCATTCCAATTCAACTAATCTTAACATACGTTCACTTGTTTTCAGTCTCCACCTCTTTTGCCAACTTTTGACATTGTTGATCACTTTTCCTTTGGCTTCCATAATATAACTATTTTCTTAATTCTTGGATTACTTTTTTGGGGATGGCTTCTTTTCTGTTATTCATTCTTTAAGTATAACCAGTTCCTCAGTGTTCCATGCTTGGCCTTTTTTACTTATTTCTAGCTTGGGATATGAATTCATCCATTCCCATGACTTGCTTCCTTTGAACACTTGTTAAGTTTAACATGTCCCCAGTGAGTACCCGGAACTAAGGATTCAGAGATGAGCAAGGCAAATTCATTTCCTCTGAGGAGTTCAACATTTATAGAACACCGAGTATGTGCCGCACTCTGTTTTTTTCTTTAAGATTTATTTTTTTTAGAGTACAAGCATAAGAGGGGTAGGGGCAGAGGGGGAGAGAGAATCTCAAGCAGGCTCTCTGCTGAGCATGAAGCCTGATGCGGGGCTCAATCCCACAACCCTGAGATCTTGACCTGAGATCAAGAGTCAGATGCTTAACCAACTGAGCCACCCAGGTGCCCCACCACACACTGTTCTAATGAGTCACACAAAGTCCCTGGCTTCATGGGGCTTACATTCTAGTGGGGGAAACCCACAATTAGCGAATAGTAAATGCAAGAGTATCAGTTGGCGATAAAAGCTATGCTAATTGTAAGGCAGTGAGAAAAGGAGTACAGAGGCCATGGGAGTCATGAAAGAAATTCTCTATTAATAAGAAACCTGAAGATGCAGGAGTAAGCCATGTAGCAATCAAGGAAGCGAATTATTTAATCTGTGTCTGTTTCCTCGTCTATAAAATGGAGAGAATAGCACACCTACCTCCATAGGGGTGTTTTGAGGATTGGAAAAGGTAATACTATCCATGCAAAATACCTCATACGATGGCCTCCCTGTGGTAGGTTCTGTCTCCCCTCCACCTCCCCCCCTACTTTGTCTGTATGTCTTCCACTTCTCAAATTCAACAGGGCCAGTGAGCACTGGTAAAAATTAATAGAAAAGATGTACTAGGAATTTGACTTTAAGATGGTATAAGAAATGAATCTAAGTATAGGAGTTGATGTAAAGGCAGAATTGGTAGCCTTTGATGTTTTCTAAAAGTTTCAGCATTTTTGGGGTGCCTGGGTGGCTCAGATTGGTTAGGCGTCTGCCTTTGGCTCGGGTCATAATCCCAGGGTCCTGGGATAGAGCCCCACATCGGGCTGTCCGCTCAGCGGGGAACCTGCTTCTCCCTCTGCTGTTCCCCCTGCTTGTGCTCTCTCTGTCAAATAAATAAATAAAATCTTAAAAAAAAAAAAAGTTTCAGCGTTTTTGAAATGAAACAGGATCAATAATCTTTTTTGAAGCAGGATCAATAATCTTTTTTTTTTTTTAAGATTTTATTTATTTGACACAGAGAGACACAGTGAGAAATGGAACACAAGCAGGGGGAGTGGGAGAGGGAGAAGCAGGCCTCCCGTGGAGCAGGGTGCCCAATGCGGGGCTCCATCCCAGGACCCTGGAATCATGACCTGAGCCGAAGGCAGACACTTAATGACTGAGCCACCCAGGTGCCCTGAAGCAGGATCAATAATCTTAATGTCTGGGGCGCCTGGGTGGCTCAGTTGTTGAGCATCTGCCTTCGGCTCAGGTCGTGATCCCAGGGTCCTGGGATCGAGCCCCGCATTGGGCTCCCTGCTCAGCAAGAAGCCTGCTTCTCCCTCTCCCACTCCCCCTGCTTGTGTTTCCTCTCTTGCTGTCTCTCTCTCTGTCAAATAAATAAATAAAATCTTAAAAAAAAAAAAATCTGCATTGTTTTTCACATTGCCTGTGAGCTCCAAGAAGAACTAGTTGTAGCTTGGCTGTTTTTTCTTGACCTGGGAGAGCCTTAGTTCGAACGTTCTTAACAGTTTTAATAATTCAGAATGTCCTGAGAAATAATAACACAACTAGAATCTGGACTGAGTATGAAGGAGAGAAGATTTTTACCTGGACTTTGGGACTAGCAAACTATGTGGATCCAAGACCATTTCTTTGGACTGCAGTTTTCTTACCTGGGCAGTGAAGAGACAAATAAAGATCTGGATGATCTCTGGGCTCCATCAGTGCTACGAGTCTGGTGTTTATAACCAAGCCCGTTTGTTTTCATGACTTGTGCGTCCCTGGCAAGCAGGTCACTGGTGCTGATTGTCCCCAGGTGGCTGGGCATGCCCTCTGACAATTATTGTTACCGGTGGACATTGCTTGAACACCGGTAATGGGAAGCTGTTGATGACCAGGTGTAGGAGGTCATCTGTAGGATTTTTAAATGAGCAAGTAAAACTTCCGAGAAATGAGGTACGCATGTTTATTAGGAAATGTTGAAATGAGTAGACTGGCAAACTATGAAGTACGGAAAAGCAGAGGTACCAGGGATTTTCTTTCAAGACCAATCTTAACCCTGTAAACTCTCTAGTTTCATTGCACTGTGGTTGTTAGAGTTCGAACAGCTTTTTAGTACACCTGCATATCAGACCTATGCTAGATTCTGGGTTGGAGGAGATGGTTTCTGGGAGCAAAGACACATAATTTAAGAAAATGTAGGAAATGCCGAGCTAGAGGTATGGGCTTGGGGTGGGGTGCTGGGAGAGAGGGAGCTGGGCACTGAGGCCTGAGGTTAAAGACTGGCTTCTGGGGGAGGCTGCTGATGGAACTGAGGTGTGGAAATGTGTTCAGTCAGCCTGGTGAAAACCACTAGAAAGCTCACTTGTGAGAGGAACATCCTAAGCAAAGGCACACACAGTCTGCCATGCAGAGGGAACTTGGTATTACTCAGGATGAAGTGCACGGCAGGAAGTAGCCTGAGAGGGCGGCAGGGAGAGGCCAGGCCTGGGAGACTGCATCTAGCATGCTGAGGAGGACAGCGCTGTGTGTCCAAGAGCACCACTCTGGAATGAAACTTCCTAGGGGTCCATTCTGGGCTTCTTTCCCAAGTTACTAAGTAACTTCTCTATGCCATGGTTCCCTCATTCATGCAATGGGAACAATAACTTCTACCTCACAGAGTTAGTCCTAATATAGATCAAGTATGCTGAACAGTCCCTGACAATAAGCACTATGTATGTGTAGCAAATGTTACGACTTGGGAGTTATTAAAAGCTTTGGAGGAGGGCCGTGAAACCAGTCCATCACTCTGCATTTAGCCAGATCAGTAGGCTCCTGTGTGGGGCTAGATTTTAGGGTAGGACTAAGTTTGCTGACAGGGAGACCTCTAAGAGGGACTTCAACAGTCTGGCTGTGAGGCAGGGAGGTTCTTGTACTAGGACATTGGCAGTAGGGATCAAGGGTACATGGAGTCAAGAAATATTTAAGAGGTAAAAATGATGTAAAGTGTGTGGAAATGAGAATGTTCAGCAGGATTCCCTGATTCTGGCTTGGTGATGGACAGTGGTTGGGAGGTGTTATGAACTTAAATGGAGAATACAGAAGAAGGGATGTGTTTGGGGAAGGTTGTCCTGGGCATGTCAAGTTTTTGACGTATCTAGGAGATGTCAATGTAGGTGTGTGCAGTGAATGAGAACCTGAGGCTTGGAGGAGAGGTCAGGGCTAGAGCAAGAGACTGGGGAGTGACCACTTATAAGGTCAGGGTTAAATGTAGGAAGTGGGTGAGTTTGCTGGAGGGAGTGTGTAAATGAGCAGAGACTCAGAGACTTTGGGACCAGTAATAAATGAGGATCATGAAGAAGATGGGAAAGGAGGGGCCAGGGAAATAAGAGATCGCACATAATGACTTGGGAGAAATGGAGATTTAAGAAACAGGGAGTAACTTCAGTGTGGAAATGCAGAGAGCGTCCAGTAAGATAAGGGGTGAAAATTTTCAGGCTGTTGAAGTTGGCAATATAGAGATGGACCAGAAATGACCTTTTCTTGTAGGGTTCCCCGAGACCCTCCATTTTTGATGGCATAGCCATAGGGTAAAACTTGTTCCTCACCATCAGCTCTCCATTCGCATCCTTTTTGACAGTGTGCCCCAGTGTTTCATGGGTCCACTTCCAAAGCCAGAAATCTTGCCTCCACCCTGTAAGCTGGGTCATCTTTATCTTTTCTCTGTCCCATTATCAACTCTCATTGCTCCATTCACAGCAGTGCTCCTCCTGCTGTTAGGTTTTTCTTTTATTTCATTTTACTTGATTTATGTTTGCCTCTGATTTGAGCTCTTCGTTTTCATAGTTGTCCAACCTGACAAACATGAACCCTTCAAGTAGTATATTGATACTGGGTAGAGGTGTTCTCTCCACACCAAAAATGTTACAGATGAGGTATTTCTCTCATCATCTCACGTAGTCCATTTTTCTGATTGTGAAAAGGAATTTATGGTTTAATTTAAAAAAAAATAGGAAAAGACTAATGTTCCTCATAACCTGCCTCTGTTTCTAAACACATTCAGTGTTGGTTTTTCTTGACTTTTTCTTTTCCTTTTTTTTTCTTTCTTTCCTCCTCCTCTTTGTGTTTGGGAGTTTCAAAATAGGGTTTGGCAGAGGAAATGGGACAGTGACGTTTTTGTTTTCTGGTTTGAAGTTGTTGAGTTTAGCAGACTGTGTTCACAGGGTGTGAATTGCAGGATGTAGTTCTGGGGTCCTCCCTACCAGCAGACCCCACATCAGGGTTATTCTGGGAAATCTTATCCAAAGCTAACTATAAAATACAGGACCGAACTTTGTCAAAAGGCTAAACAGGAAACAGATATAAATAACTATTCAATCTTAATTCAGTCCTAGCTACTTTCTCACACATCTTGTATAATATATTTTAAAAAGCCATTTCCTCTTTTAAAACAAAACCTTTTTAATTTTTAAATTTCTATTTGATGGGAAATGCTTTACTTTAATGTTTGTCCAATGGTACCCTCCCTTTAGCAGGGGAAAAAATAAACATTAATCACTTAACAACCAAAATATAAAAATTTCTGAGAACATGAAAACACAAAAATAATTTTCATCTGAATTATCTTCTAGGTTTGGTTGATGTGCATTTATATGATCTTGGAATGCTGATACAGAGCTATAGAGCTTTAACAAATTTAGCAGAGCAGACAGTCCATTTGGTTTAAAACCGCGTTTCTCAGACTTCATTAGGCACCCCCTTCCCCAAGAGCCTCTTGAGACATTTTTTCATCTCTCTCCTCCCAGTGGCATCTTAATACCACACAAGATAGTGTATATGTATTGTATGTATTTCCGCTCTATACGTAAGATTTTTTTTTTTTTCTTCCCAAGAACCTATTTTACCCCTATGTGGGCAGTATTACCCTGTCAAAAATGTGTGGCTTAAACCACAGAGAAAACATGTTTCAATGCTGAGGTCTTTTGGTTACATCTAGACCACATGTAAGTTGCTTGAATCCATTTATAAGACTAATATCACTGACAGGTTTTCTTTCATGACTGTCCTCTCCTTTCTCAGACAGATTTTCCCTCAGTTCCAGGAGTTTGACTAATAGGTGATAGGACCTCTATTTTTAATCCAAATAGTCTTTGTAGGGCAGTTGTTTTAGCTTTTATCTGTTGGTTTTCAGCATTGACTGGCTTGTATCAGACATATTCTATATACAAGGCACTATGCTAGGCTTGACAGTAAAGATGCCAAAAGGTATTTAAGACCTTCCCGATTCCAGAAACCTCGTGACCTTATTGGACAAAATGAACACAGCCAAGGGAAATGATCAGAGTTTAATAGTGGAGGAGCCCAAGGAATAGGTGGTTGCCAAATGAGAATTAGTAGGAAGGCAGGTGGTGTGGTTCTTCAGAGAAGGGTGAGATGTGCCAGCTAGAGTGGTCCACAAAGATCTTACGCAAGAAGAGAGCTGGGCCAGAGGGGCTGTTGTGTGGAATCGTGATGAGGAGGACGCAGAGGGTGAGCCAGAAAAGCAGGATCGTCAAAATATGCCCACAAAGTTGTCTGTATGAGTATCTCCATTATCTGCAAGACTTATTTTTTTCCATGTCATCTAAGTATTTTCCATGAAGATGACTGCAAGTTATTCAAGTGGTGCCTGATCTCACTTTCTAGGTCCTCAGTTGGTTGTAGTACACAAAGGACTTTGGTAGCCACTCTGAATTCAGGGATTCAGGCAAAAGAATTTGAACATTAGGCTGTATTCCATGGGGAGCCTGATGGCTTTAAGAAGATTCTTAAGGCCATAATGTATAAAACTACTGGAGTGGGAAGAGAACAGGAGCCAGGAGTCCAATGAGACAACAGTTGCCAAGTGAGAGATGGCGAGCACCTAAAGTGGATGATAACTCTGTAGATGAAAGAAAACTTACCTGAATTTGGCAGTGGGGTCAGGGATGGAGACAAAGGGGGTCAATTAGGAAAACCCTGAAGAGGTTAAAATGGCCAGCCTTGTTTATTTTGTGTGAGTAAGGTAGATGAAGGAGAGGAAAGGAGGATTCCCCCATTGTGGCTTGGTGGCGCTGATGGTGGTTGGGTGCTGTGAATGGAGATGGAGAATACAGGAGGAGGAACATGGTTGAGGGAGGCTAGTTTTGCACATACTGAGTTGTGTGCGGGTGTGTGTAGTCGTATGCGGTGAGAGTCTGAAGCTTCTGGGTAGAGGTTGAGGCCAGAGCAAGAGATTAGGGAGTGACAGCGCCAAGGCCATGGTTAAATGTGAGAAGTGGATGAGCTTCCTGGAGAGTGTGTGCTTGTGAGAAGAACATTCTCCATGAAGGAGATTCTGGGACCAGTAGTCTACGGAAGGGGAGGCAGGGTTGAAAGGATAGGCTGGATCCTAGTTCTAATCAGACATGAAAGGCAATGGCTGAAGTTCTAGAAATAGGTAACTAGATGAATGATATGGTTATTAACTATTACTTAAAACTCTTAAATCAGAAATGGACTAAGTTACTTGGTTCAACATCTGTTCCACACCCAGGATCAGTATCCTATTGGCCAGCCAGCCCAGTGATTTCTAGAATTTCAAGGAGGGGGTGGTCTATTCATCTCTCCAGGGATTTTTGGATAATTACCTGTTTATATCTGTCTCAGGGTTGTCAGTTCCAGAGACTGGTTTCCTGTCTTACTCAACATGTATAAGCAGTGTCTACCTAGCATGGTATCTGCCTTGCTGGCACTTGAAAAGAATTTGTTAGATGTGTGAATGCATGATTGGATGACTGATCGGGGTCCTATGTATCAGAAAAATCCAAGAAAATGAAGACTGAGGAAGACAACTTTGGAATTTGAGGATTTATAGATCATTAATGACCTTCAAGGAGGCCAGTTTCAAATTAAAGAACAGAATCCAGAATAAGGGGAAGAAGGGCTTGTGAAGTTTATCTGGAGAAAACTATTTTAATTTGGCAGTGAAAAAGAACAGGATTGAGCAGAGAACTGTTAGTTTCAAAACAGTGAGTGAAGATCTTTGTAGATCTTGTACACCTGTTAAATTTTAGTTTAAAAGAACACTTGGCTCAGGAAATGTTCCCTCAAAGAATCCATCAGCTTTCTAGGACATGCCTAATGTCTCTGAGACATCGTTATGATTTAAGGGATTAAGATTCTGCAGTCTATCAATTCTACTTCCCCTGGGGGGAGAATTAACAGAATAGTTATGGATGGACTTTAGAAATCCAGACCCTCTTCTTCAGGACCCAGGAGGCTTTGGAGAACTTGCATGGGGCTGCAGGATAGCCATATGGCACCATCAATATCTAAAGTCAAGATCACCACATTCTGTTCTGTTGTCAAGACACAAAGGTGTCAAAAGACACCCTGTGTCTTTGAACTGATTTTAAAATCTAGGAATTTGTCTATTTGAAGTTTCTTTGCTCATTTAATCTCAAGAAGTTTAAAGATTTTTTTCATTTAGTCTGACTTCTGCCCAGTTCCAAAGGGCAAGAAAGGTATGTCTGTTTGCTTGACCGCAATCTATTCTGGAGACTTTTAATATTTTCTTGTAAGATTGATTGGCTGCTTGTTACGTGTCCTGAATGACTAGTTCCCTTCGAATATCATCAAACATGCTTAAAGATTTTTTTGAAACCTTATTTGAGAGAGACTGAGTAAAGGAATGGAACACTATTTTCAAGTGATACTTGTAGAAGGATAGCAGGAGGGAAGATAGAAGTTAATGAAAGGCAGCCTCAAACGTAATTACAGTTAGGCAGAAGGCAATTCCTCTGCTCCTGACTTCAATTTGGCTTCGTACAGAAAATTTATTTGGGATCATTATTAGAGTGTGTTCTTTGTGCATTTTAGAAATACAGTGCTTTGAAAATTAATATTGAGATTAATAGCATTTGCTGAAATTTCATTTTTCATTTCAAAATTGGAAATTCATAAAATACTGAAAAATGCCGGTGTTTAACCTTCTGATGTTTTTATGGCTGCCTTTTTCTTTGTTTAATGGTGTGGGATTAAGGAAACCATTAATGGGGGGAAATGATGGGGAGGGACGGTGTTGGACGGAGGCAGATAGCACCCACCCTGAACTCAGTTCCCAGAGCCTGGCAGGAGGGTGTTTAGATCAAATTGCATTTCTGATTTAAAATTAAGCCCTTTACTCTATAGAACAGGAAGTGATGGTATTGCTGCCAGTGTAGATTATTTCTTAGCCTGACCTTTATTGTGTTTGATTTTTGTGATCCCAACATTCTGTTTTTCTTTTTTAAACTTTGGGTGTAGACTGGAGAGAATTCCTTCCCATGTTGAGGGAGTGGTATTAAAACACACTGATTTTGTTCAGTAGTCCTGTTTCACACTTCCTTACAGATAAAGACCTGTTCTTTCTGTGGGGTTGTGACAGTGTTGAGTTTGAGGTTACGCCTTGCTCTGATGATACTTGACAGAAAAACTTCATAAAAATTCATGAAACTACTCATGACACAGGTCCGCAAAGTACATTGGGGTCCGTTGTTTTTTTTTTTTTTTAAGAGATTTTGTTTATTTATTTGAGAGAGTAAGCAAAGAGAGAGGGAGAGCATGAGCAGGGGGAGGGGTAGAGGAAGGGAGAGAAGCAGGCTCCCCACTGAGCCAGGAGCCCGATGCGGGGCTCCATCCCGGGATCCTGGGATCATGACCTGAGCTGAAGGCCGATGCTTAACTGACTGAGCCACCCAGGCGCCCCGTTGGTGTCCGTTTTTATGCAGATTAATCTTGTTTCCCAGGATGAACAGTGTGCAGGTAGGTGGGTGTTTTCCTTTCGTAGAGTTTTTTGTGAATTAGGTATGAGTGACATCTAGAGTTCTTTCCCTTTTAAGGATAATGTTTTAGGGAACTGTTACGGAAAGATGAGTTTGTATTGCTGAAGGGAACTTTCAGACCATTTATTCCTATTGTCATTTGGTGGAGACTAAGGCCTGGAATGGGGGGATGACTGGCCCAAGCTCTGAGAGAGCATTGCACCGAACTCGGAGATGTGCTTTTTGACGATTACTTAAATTCTAACCCACACTTGTGAGTCCTTGCTTCCTGTTTTTTTAGTTCTTGGCCTTTGTATCAGAAACATGGGTCCCAAAGGCCTCTACCATATTTTGCTTGACCCACATACGGTTTATAATTTCTTAGAATTTGTCACCAACATTTGAGAGGATTTCACATAAAACTTAAGCTTTCTGGCTTCTTTGGAAAAATTAAGTATTGGGAGGCCTGGCAAGGTTGGGTCCCCATTCATGAGTGACTGCTGCCCCCTCTGGATGGGACTCGTACCTTCAGCTTCCTCACTTAATCCTCAGTTAACACTTTGTTGCCCCTCTTTGTCTTGTGTGACTCTGCAGGTATTTGAATTTGAAACCTCCCCTAGTCCTAATGAGATCTAGTTCCTGGTTATTTCCTGCCTTCCATGTGTTCTAATGTGTATTATGTCCCCTTTGAAATTTTGTGTATGTACATAGAGGCATTCTTTTTCATATCTCTCTGTTGCCACAGTGGCCTACCCACTCCCAGAGCCTAGAGCATAGTCAATGATCAACAAATACTTAGAACCATAAAACAGAGGACCTCAGATTTTTCTGTAAATGAGCCAGATACTAAATATTTTAGTTTTTGCAGGCTACCTGGTCTCTTGAAATCATTCAACTTTGGTGTTGGGGTGTGGAAGCAGCCAAAGACAAAACAGAACAGCAACAAAATGGATATAACTTGTAGTCCAATAAAGCTTTATTTACAAAAATAGCAGGCCAGATCTGGCCTAGGGACTGCAGTTGAGTGACATCTGCGATGGAATTTTAGTATTATAAGAAAACGTTAACACTTTCAGTTACCACGTATTTTTCCATTTATATTGCATACTTACTGTCAAGCCTTTACAGTATCCCCCATTTTTATGAATCTCAATTGCTGCCTACACTAGCAAGAATTTATGGACAACAGTCTCTCCGCTGGTGAGGAGAATAAGGAAGGATGGATAGTTTCAGCTTAATTTAAATACATATTAGTATTTAGGTAAATACAAAAGCTTGTTATTTATATAAATTACTTTAGACTGTTAAATTCCCAACAGTGTAAGTCTAGATTTAACATTGTATTTTCAGAAATTCTGTGACACCTATTTTCTTAAGACACTATAAAACCACTTAAAATGGTTTTATTTTTATTTATTTATTTTTAAAGATTTATTTATTTGACAGGGAGAGACACAGCGAGAGAGGAAACACAAGCAGGGGGAGTGGGAGAGCGAGAAGCAGGCTTCCCGCCGAGCAGGGAGCCCGATGTGGGGCTCGACCCCAGGACCCTGGGATCACGACCTGAGCCGAAGGCAGACGCCTGACGACTGAGCCACCCAGGCGCCCCTTAAAATGGTTTTAAAGAAGTGAGTTATCGTATTGTCTCCAGTGTCCTGCCACCTGCTTGTTTAGATCTTTCTGAACCTATCCCTGAGCAGATAATATTCTACCACTGTTAATACTTGACCTGTTCCTAAAATGATTAAATGACTAAAAATATCTTTGCAGCCATGTTTGCAAGAGGATATTTTTCATACTGGGAGGGGTACTCAAATTCCTGAGTTCATAAAATTGTGTACATCTAGAGATGTGAATCCAGAGCTTCATTTATGTAATCATTTTATTGAAAAGGTATGGGCAACTTTTCACCCCCTTGGGAGGATCACAATCTTAACATTACTGGAAAGTCCTGAGGAGAATGTAGTAGCATTCTTGGTTACAAATTGGTCTGAGGAACAGGTTACAGTAGCTTCAGGCATTTCTGGGTTAGGAGGCACAGTCATTCTAGGTGACTTACCTCCCTTTTCTGCTCTGCTGTCCTTGGTGTTGACGCCATCTTCAGGCAGGAGCTCCTCCCCTGTTGACAGGATGGCTGCCAAAAGCTCTCCATTGGCCTCTACACGATCCCTTCCAAGAAAACACTTTTTCCTAATAGTTCCAACAAAAATCCTGTGCTAGACTCTCATTTCCTTTGATTGTTCTGGCTTAGGTTGTGTTCATCCATGAACCAGCTGCTGTGACCATAAGGTATGGGGCTGTGACTGGCCAGGCCTGCTTCTCTGCCCATCTCTAGAGCTGAAGATGGGCTCGTCTTCACCCAAACCATATGGACGTGGTGGGAGAAGTGGTGTTGTGCATGATAAATCAAAGTATAATTGCTGGAACAAGAGTAAAGAAGGCCTTTCTCAATGTAGGATTGTAAAAATTTTTCCCTATATATTCCCAATATGTGTCATTAAAATTGTTTTACTATTTAGCCCTTTAATTTATCTGGATTTAACATGTCATTTAGAACTCAATTTTCTATGGTATTTCCCCGGTTAGACTGTGTGTTCCTTCAGAGCAACTCTTTTAAATCCTCCTCCATCTGGGGCACCTGGGTGGCTCAGTCGGGTTAAGCGTCTGCCTTCGGCTCAGGTCATGATCCCAGGGTCCTGGGATCGAGCCCCACATCGGGCTCCCTCCTCGGCAGGAAGCCTGCTTCTCCCTCTCCTGCTCCCCCTGCTTGTGTTCCCTCTCTCACTGTCTCTGTCTGTCAAATAAATAAATAAATAAATAAATAAATAAATAAATAAATAAAAATCCTCCTCCATCTGCCATTCTAATATACAGTAGAGGTTCAGTAAATATTTAGACTCTTAGAATTTTAGAATTGGAAGGAATCTGTTACTTCCCTGATAAATACTATTTCAAGCCTAACAGCCTTATTTTACAGGTAAGAAAGCCAAATCTTTGAAAGGACACTTGACTTGCTCAAGGACTAGGTCTCATTAATGCAACTGACTCAAACTCAGTTCTACTTTTTGTGACAACAAAACTAAAGCCTGGTTCATGAATTGATTGATTAAAGACCCAAATAATGCATTCTTTTCTAAGGTCCAAGATACCTTTGTTAAGAAACCAGTAATAATAAAAACTCCTCTTATTGTTTCCTAAGTTTGGATTTCTAGAGACCTATTTTATCATGGACTGAAACTCAGCAAATCGTTGGTCAAAGTATGGATGGGGAGTCTAAGACCCCAATGACAGATGAATTGAGTACAGTTGTCTAAGCATGCTCCGAGGAGGATCTGTGCAGATGGACAAGCAAGGGAGGAAAGGGAGAAGGGGGTAGGAATTGGAAGCTGTGTTCTCAGGAAGGTTTAGAAGATGTTTGCACTCTCTGCTACATGGCCAATGGTGTAGGACTCTGTCCTCGTGTGGTAGTGGATTACCGAGGAGAAAGACACACACCTTTCTCTGGCCTACCACTGTATGGTAAAACCTTGAGGGGCTTGAAGTGGGGCATCACCCCTCCACACATCTGCAGGGCCCGCAGCCTGGCTGGGTGTTCTGAGCACATCGTGCAGATCAGGGTCTGGCAGTGTCCTTGAGAATGAAGCATATACCGCAGTTGGCAGAACAGATAGAGGGAAGGAGGCCCAGCTCTCACAACAGGAAGTCCTCTCGTTGTGGACCCTGAGCCTGAACTTTTTCTTGAGAGATTTGTTTTGTTTTCCCCCTTTGGAGATTGGTAGAAGACTGATAGAATAAGAAACATGAGAGGTGGGGGCCTGGAAATTCATCTTTGAGGAATGTATCTTTGGCTATAGGCCTGTTGTATTTTAGGAAATGGTGTACATCCAATAACAAATAGAAAACAATTCAAGATGATAGTTGAGGTAATTTGGTTCCAACTTTCAGAATACGTATATTATACAAAAAGGTTACAGGAAAGAATATAAGGTCCACACTAAAGATGGTTCTGTTCATAAGTCCTGGGTTGCAAAAGTCCTGTGTGTGTGTGTGTGTGTGTGTGCGCACGCACGCATATGCAAGTTGGTTAATGTACTCTATTTAAGAAGGCAACAGATAATATAATACGACTATCCTGCCATTTATTGAGAGATAATTCTTTGAGAAGCATACTTAAAAAATCTTGTAATTTTGAGTATCTTTTCATGTGTCTATTGGCAATTTGTATGCCATCTTTAGAAAAATGTCTATTCAGGTCCTCTGCCCATTTTCAATTTTTTTTTTTGGTGTTGAGTTGAAGTTCTTTATATATTTTGGATATTAACCCCTTATCGGATGTATCATTTGCAAATATCTTCTCCCGTTCAGTAGGTTACCTTTTTGTTGATTTCCTTCACTGTGCAAAAGCTTTTTATTTTTGTGTAGTCCCAACAGCTTTGTTTTTTTTTTTTTTTAAAGATTTTATTTATTTATCTGACAGAGACACAGTGAGAGAGGGAACACAAGCAGAGGAAGTGGGAGAGAGGGAGAAGGAGGCTTCCCCCGGAGCAGAGAGCACTATGTAGGGCTCGATCCCAGGACCCTGGGATCATGACCTGAGCCAAAAGCAGACTCTTAACGAGCCACCCAGGTGCCCCCCAACAGCTTTGTTTTTGTTTCCCTTGCCAGAGGAGACGTTTGTAGAAAAATGTTTCTGCAACTAATGTCAAAGAAATGACTGCCAATATTTCCTTCTAGGAGTTTTATGGTTTCAGGTCTCACATTTAGGTCTTTAGTCCATTTTGAGTCTGTGTTTATAGTGAAAGGCAATGGGTCAGTTTCATTCTTTTGCATGTAATTGCCCAGCTTTCCCAGCACCATTTGTTAAAGAGACTGTCTTTTCCCCATTGCATATTCTTGCCTCCTTTGTTGTAGATTAATTGACCATATAAGCATGAGTTTACTTCTGGACTCCACTCTGTTGCATTGATCTGTGTGTCTGTTTTTGTACCACTGCCATCATGGCTTGATGACTACCGCTTCATGGTACATCTTGAGATCTGGGATTGAGATACCTCCAGCTCCGTTCCGCTTTCTCAGGATTGCTTTGGCTAGTCATGCTTTTTTGTGGCTTCTTAAAAATTTAGTGTTCTAGTTCTGTGAAAACTGTTGGTATTTTGATGGGGATTGCATTAAATCTGCAGATTGCTTTGGGTAGTATGGACATTTTTAGTGATGTTCAACATTACTAATCAACAGGGGAATGCAAATCAAAACCACGGTGAGCTATCACTTCACACTAGTAAGAATGGCTAAAATCAAAACCACAGGAAATAACAAGTATTGTCAAGGATATGGAGAAAAAGGAACCCTTGTGTACTGTTGGTGGGAATGTAAATTGGTGCAGCCACTGTGGGAAAATAGTACAGAGGTTCCTGAAAAAATTAAAAGAATTACCGTATGATCAGTAATTCCACTACTGGGCATTTACCCAAAGAAAATGAACGTACTAATTTGAAAAGACCTATGCATCCCATGTTTATCACAGCATTATTTAGAATAGCCAAGATCTGGAGCAACTCAAATAACCATCAATACACACACACACACACACACACACACACTCTCTCTCTCTCTCTCTCTCTGGAATATTACTCAGCAATAAAAATAACGCAGCCTTGCCATTTGTAACATGAGTGGACCCTAAAAGGTATAATGCTAAGTGAAGTAAGTCAGAGAAAGATAAATACCATATAATTTCATGTATATGTAGAATTTGAGAAACAAAGACAAAACAGACTCTTGAATAGAGAAGAAACTAGTTGTTGGGAGGGGATAAATGGGGGAAGGGTGAAGTTGATAAAGGAAATCAAGAGTACACTTGATGAGCACTGAGTAATGTATAGAATTGTTGAATCATTATATTATACACCTGAAACTAACATAACACTGTGATAATTATATCTCAAAAAATGAGTCAGGAGAGGGCTGGTTGGAGGGTCAGGAATTAAAAAAAAAAAAAGATCTTGGAAAAAACCAACCTGTGATGTAAGCATAATTATCTTCATTCTATATGTGAAGAAATAAAGCCAAGTAAAAATATGTTTAGAGGGGCACCTGGGTGGCTCAGATGGTTAAGCGTCTGCCTTCGGCTCAGGTCATGATCCCAGGGTCCTGGGATCGAGCCCCGCATCGGGCTCCCTGCTCAGCGGGGAGTCTGCTTCTCCCCCTCACTCTGCTTCTCCCCCTCCTCATGCTCTCTCTGTATCTCTGTGTCTCGAAGGAATTTAAAAAAGAAATAAATAAATCCTTTAAAAAATTTTGTTTAAAAAGCGTATCTAAATATCTAGAGTGGTTCATTTCTTTGATTCTGAATAATGTAGGGTCTTTTTATTAAAACAGCCATTGAATGAATTATATTTAGATTACCAGACATGGTTGCAGTTTTGTAGGCTTATTGTTAAAAAAATTTTTTATTGAAGTATAATTAACATGCGATGTTATATTAGTTTCACGTGTACAACGTAGTGATTCAGCAATTCTGTACTTTACTCAGTGTTCACCATAAGTGTAGTCACCATACAACGTTATTACAATATTACTGACTGTACTTACTATGCTATAGTCTTTATCTCCATGACTTATTTTATGACTGGAATTTTGTACCTCTTAATCCCCTTCATCTATTTCTCCCATCCCCCCACCCACCTCTCCTCTGACAACCACCAGTTCTCTGAATTTGAGAGACTGTTTTGGTTTGCTCGTTTTTCTTTTTTAGACTCAGCCTATAAGTGAAATCATGGCATTTGTCTGTCTCACTTAGCATAATGCCCTCTAGGTACATCCATGTTGTTGCAAATGGCAAGATTACTTTTTTTTTTTTTTTTATGGCTGAGTAATACTCTACCGAATATATTTACCACATTTTCTTCAGCTATGAATAGTCACTTGGGTTCCTTCCATATCTTGGCTATTAAATGCTGTGATAAAGATGGGGGAGCCTATATCTTTTCAAACTATTGTGTTTGTGTTCTTTGAGTAAATACCCAGTAGTGGAATTACTGGATAATATGGTAGTTTTTAATTTTTCAGGAAACCCTATGCTGTTTTTCAATGGCTGCACCAATTTACATTCCCCTTAGCAGTGCGTGAGGGTCCCTATTCTCCACATTCTCACTAACACTTACTATTTCTTGTCTTTTTGATACTAGCCATTCTGATTGGTGTGAGGTGATCTCATTGTGGTTTTGATTTGCATTTCTTACAGGCTTATTTTGAATAGAATAATTAAGGATTGGGGGACTTTTGAGTATCATTGGTAGTATTAAGTATCACCAATAATTCAGAAGTTTGAAGACTCTGTTAATATGGCCGTATATTATCAGATTACTGATAGGACTGGGTGGTTTCTAACTAGTATTGCTGACCCGAAAGGAAGGCTTGTTCCAAAAGACCAGCATCTAGCTGTTTAGCTTGATAATTCTAAATTGTGTTGTTATAATCAGTGTTAAGTTTTCCACCAGAGGAGAACACTTTAAGAGAAACACTGTAACTTCCTAGAAGATCTTTAAAATGCTAACCCAGATAGCCTGCAATAGAGAAAAGACCATAAAAGCTTTCTGAACCTGTAAGAAGTCCAGTAAAATATTAAATGACTATAGACAACATTGAGGAAACTGATTTCAGTTATGTGGGTAAAATAAAATATGGAATGTGCCTTTAAAAAACACTTCAAAGTTGAGCGCCTCGGTGGCTGCCTTTGGCTCAGGTCGGGATCCCAGGGTCCTGGGATCGAGCCCCAACGTCGGGCTCCACGTCGGGCTCCCTGCTCAGCAGGAGGCCTGCTTCTCCCTCCCCTTCTGCCTCTCTGCCTACTTGTGCTCTCTCTCTATCGCTCTGTCAAATAAAGAAATAAAATCTTTAAAAAATAAAAAAATAAACACTTCAAAACTGACATTTATTATAAGTGTAGGGTTTGAGAGTGGTAACTAATAATTGATGAAATTTTGAATATTAAGAAAAAAATGAATTTTAGTAACATTGCTTTGAACTGTAGGATGAAGTCTTCAGTGAAAAATCTTAAAATTTTAACAATTCCAGGGGAACCAAATGTTCCTTATTAGCATTTTTTATTTTAGAAATACATATTTTAAGAGAAGGATATAAGGAGGGATTTAAAAACACTTTGATAAAACAGTGGTTCAGTAATGTAAAAAAAAGAAAGAAAGAAAGAAAATCAAGGGGAGAGACTAGGAAAGGTAGAAGTTGGGCTATATTTAGAGGAATACACAGAAGGGCCACAGTATTTTATAGGAGCAGGACAGCCAACCCCAAAGGAAGTAGAACTTCCAATGATAAAAGGCAATAGGCAGTTCTTCACTCTGACTCCCGAGAGCAGCATTTCCCTCTATCCCCTATGCTAACATCAAAGCCCGTAGGATTAAGTTACTCTTCTCTTCTTCCTTTCCTTCCTTGAAAATGTCAGTTGTCGCATAAACTAGGAAGGTCTTATTTGTGTACACCGCATGTGCCTAGAATCCATCCCAGGTGGATCTGATTCAGTGATTTTTGAGGGCAGGCAGGATTCAGAGATCTGTCATTCTTAAACATTGCCTGTGGTTGGGAATCACTAGAGTGAACTCACAACTCAGTATCATATCTAACTAGTACTTGGAGAGGATCTCGAATCATGACTGGGAACCCCGTTATTAAGGCCAGTCTTTGTCATGTTTGTTTATTGCACAGACATTTTCTGAGTGTCTGTACTGTGCCTGGCACTATGCTAGGCATTAGGGATTTGACTGAACTAGAGAGTTTCTAGTCTAGTTGACAGAAGTGGGGTGGTCTTGGAAAGCTCCTAAACAAACAGTTAAAGTACAGTGTTCCACATGTTGTAGAAAGGATATAGATAAGGTTTTGCAACAGAACCTCCCCTTTCTTGATATATATGCTCTTGGAAAACACTTATTTTTGGATTTAAAGGAAATGAAAAATTTGATAATTTGATGCCATCTTTTGAGATAATACGAGATGCTTGAATGTTGCAAAGTAGTAAGAATCAGGGATGCTATATAGAATTACGTTCTCTCCAATGTATAGCAGCTTAACCAAGTTAGGTTATTTCTGTAAACAAAATTGGAGGTGAATAGTCTGGGGGGGGCTGTTAATCTGGTGGCCACCATCTTCCAAGATCCAGCCTCCTATCTTGTTGCTTCATCCACAAAGCATGGCATAAACCTCATTGTACAAAATGGCTACTTGAGCACAATCCATTTTCCCGTTTTCAGACAGTGGGAAGGAATAAGAGCAAAGAATAGTATGTCCCCTTCCTTTAAGGAAACAAACTAGAGTTTCATCTCAGTTTTGCTTCTCATGTTTCAGAAGTTTGTCACATGGTCATACTTAACTACAAAGGAGATTGGAAAACACAGCATTTCCTCTACAGGGCCGGGCACTCAGTTTTCTTGCAAAGGAAGGAGAGGGAACCCCTCACAATCTC
This sequence comes from Neomonachus schauinslandi, assembly GCF_002201575.2. NCBI lineage: Eukaryota > Metazoa > Chordata > Mammalia > Carnivora > Phocidae > Neomonachus > Neomonachus schauinslandi. Next base: position 111,621,749 of record NC_058409.1, read on the forward strand.
AGCCAGAGGGACAGATGCTCTATGCCCCAGAGAAACCAAGGACTTTGAGAAACTTTTTTTCCTCAGTGATTGTTTACCCACAGAAGTCGTCTTACCATGTGGATCACCTTAGCTGAACACACATTTAGGGTAGAAAAGAGAATTTTTCCCCTGATACATAACCAGTATTTTACTGTAGAAGGGATATTTGAACTGTACTTTATACATGCCATTTTTTTAATCATAAAGCTTTATGCCTTCGATGATGGGGCAAGTTGCTTCTAGACAGGATATGAAAGAAATTCTCAGAAAAAAAAAAAAATGGTATTGAATAAAGTCTTTTCCCTTGCTGCTGTCCCAAGATAATGGTTTCTTACCTAGTAACAGTTGTGTATCTAGTGCTCAGTCTTCATATGTTAGAAAATGACCACTGAGAGTGCTGTAGGATGGAGCAAAAGGCCTCTGATCTTGGGAGTTGAAAGACCAGGATTTGAGTTCTGATTCAGCTACTTACCTCCATCTTAGAAGAATCACTGTTGGCCTACTTCCCCATCTATAGAAGCACCACAGTATTTTCCGTCAGGATTATTGCTATGGAGTAGAATAACATTTGCATTTTTAAATTTTGTCTGTCCTTTGCCAGACATACACATCAGGGCCAAAACCTTTGACAGTTATATTCAGTCAATCTTGGGTCCAGTGTTCTTAGTTCTAAGAATACCTTTTTGGCTCACGAAATGTGTTGATTGCAGTATTCCTTATTATAATAACATGATTTGTTTCATTTGAGGGTGATTTGGAAAACACTTGCCATTTAACCTTTACTCGAGGTTTTTCTTGTTTTGTTGAAGTGACAGTTGATCTATGAAGTTGGCTTAATGTCAAGGTCAAATTCTTGAGTCAGAACTGCTGAAGAGTATAACCTTAAGATTACTGTAGAGATAACCACTTATTCTAGTGGCTCATGTACCTGAAAAATATTCTTTGGTGGAGTAGCATGGGAAGAATGGGGTATCCTTTTGTGTCTCAAATTCATAGTCTTCTGTCGTGTGTTGCAGATTGCTTTTAAAGGTTAGGAAGGGGACACTCACAGTCAGCTTCCTTAATGTTCTAACAGCTTCTGGATTCTTTGTTACTGTTTTTGTTGTTTGTTTGAAGGCCAGGTTTGGGGTGATAGCTCAGGCTTGGAATTCGGGGCTGGCTGTGCTGGGCACTGGGAAAGTGGACACATGTGGTGTTTCCAGGGCACAAAGGTTCACCCATCCCTGAATCTGGGCTTACTTTTGGCTGAAAGATTGAATGACCACATTGTTCCCTCTTCTTGCATTCCTATTTTGGTTTTCCACTTTGTTAATAACCTTAAGGGTGAGGCAACCATATCAATAGGAGGGATGTTGGAGAGTTAGTAATGTGGAGAGAATGGCTAGTTGCTTTCCTTTCATTCTTCAAATGTTCTTCCACACCTCTAAGAATATAAAAAGATACTGTTATTTATTAATGTCCTCTGGTGCTCCTGTGTTTGTTTTGTTTTGTTTTCTTTACGTTTAAAATTTAGACCAAATTGGACTTTATTTTGGAGTAAGTTGAAAGCAGGGCTACAACTTGATTTGCTTTCCCCATTTGGTTAGTCACTGCTCAGTCCCATTTGCAGAATAATCCACATGTTCCCACTGTTTGAGATGCTACGTTAACCACAGATGGAGGGGCGCCTGGGTGGCTCAGTCGTTAAGCGTCTGCCTTTGGCTCAGGTCATGATCCCGGGGTCCTGGGATCGAGTCCCGCATCGGGCTCCCTGTTCCACGGGAAGCCTGCCTCTCCCTCTCCCATTCCCCCTGCTTGTATTCCCTCTCTCGCTGTGTCTCTCTCTGTCAAATAAATAAATAAAATCTTAAAAAAAAAAACAAACCACAGATGGAATAGGGGCTGTTCCTGGTTAAAACTGTATTTTTGAAGCCTCAGCGTATTCAAGACATCTTGCAGAGAATCACCTCCATTTCTTTTTCTGCTTTTATTGATCTAATGTGCCATCAGCATACTGCTTTAATTTTGATAATTGTATTGTTTTAATATTGTAGGATACTTCTCTACTGCTAGAGGAAGTAAAGAGAGTGGAAAAGGAGGCAAACAACAAATTTCCTTATGAAAAAGTGACACAGAAGTTGCACACGTCACTTGCACTCACACGACTAGCATGTGGCCACATTTGACGGAAAAAGAGGCTGGAAACTGCTTTCTAGTTGAGGAGCCATGAGCCCAGCTAAATCCTATTAGTAAGAAAAATGCTAGGGTTCAGCATGCTCTTGTGGGGCACTTTTCAGTTTGAGGAATCCCTGAAAGTCTGGTAAAATCAAGTATGACTTGTTGCAGCTACTCTCAAAACGTGCCGGCTGCTACTCGCATGATGAGGGGTCTCACTCCTCCAGGGTGGGGCGTGCTGTGTGCAGCAGAGTGGGCTGTGTGGTAACCGTCAGGGAAAACTGGTTAGCAATGGCGCTGCCTTTTTGACCCCAGTCTTAGTATTTTGAGCCCTGAGTGCTGTTGTTCTGTGCTTAGGAAAGGGCTTCAAATGGAGGTGACCTTCCATAATTTTGCTGCCTTTGTATTGGGGGTGACAAAATTTCCTGTACTTCTCAAAAATACCACTCTTGGCCAAGGTAATCTGGGTCTACCACCAGGGTCCTTTCATTGATCCCCAGCCTTAGCTTTAATCCTGATGAATTCTGCATTTCCTCACCCACACCCCCTTGTCCTTTTTTTTTTTTTTTTTTGCTATTTTTTGGTTCTCCTTGGTCATTTTCACATAGAGCACATTTGTAAGCCTGCTCTTACTTGGCCATCTTACTTTGTGAATCTTCATTTTTATTTTGGCATAATTTGATGTAATTTCCATGTTTTTATTTTTTTCCACCTTTGAGATGTAATTGACATATCACATTGGTTATAAGTTTAAGTTCTTAATATACGTATGGGTATGGGAAGTGATTACCACAGTTAACGTATCTGTGCCCTCACATAATTAGTTTTTTTTGTGGTGAGAACATTTAACACTTTTCAGTATATAATACAGCATTGTTAGACCATGTGTTTTTCTGTTTTTAAGATATATTATTTTAGAGAGCAAGCATGTGAGGGGGAGGGGCAGATGGAGAGGGAGAGGCAAATTCTCAAGCCGACTCTGCACTGAGCATAGAGCCTGATGTGGGGCTCGAACCCACAACCCCCAAGAACATGACCTGAGCTGAACCCAAGAGTCAGACATTTAACCAACTGAGCCACCCAGACACCCCTAGACCATGTTTTTAAAAAAGCATGCTGGCGGGGCGCCTGGGTGGCTCAGTTGGTTAAGCGACTGCCTTCGGCTCAGGTCATGATCCTGGAGTCCTGGGATCGAGTCCCGCATCGGGCTCCCTGCTCAGCAGGGAGTCTGCTTCTCCCTCTGACCCTCCCCCCTCTCATGCTCTATCTCATTCTCTCTCTCAAATAAATAAATAAAATCTTTAAAAAAAAAAAAAAAGCATGCTGGCATGCCAAAACTTGTGAAGAGACATTCTTACGTCTCTCATTCAGAGGTTGAGAGGTAATTTCAAAAGTATTAAGAATGTATCTTATGGTGACAATTGAGAAATGTGTAACGAAGGTTATTTTCCTTTAACTCTGGGCCTGACAACGTGGGGGCACCTCCGACCAATGGTAAGGAAGCATTATAAACAAGCAGTTTCCCATATAACTTGAACACGGTTGTGGAAGGATTGAAAATTGAATCATGATTCATATATTAAGCACTCTTATCCTTTTTATTGAGGTACAACTGACCTATAACATACTAGTTTCAGATGTACAACATAATGATTCGATATTTGTATATATTTCAGTTTTTTAGACTTGATCTGCTTATGCTCAAAGAAACATAACATTTAAATGTGAGGCAATTTTAGTTGACTAATGGAGGAGGTTGTAATTCTTTGAGCACAGACAAGATTTTAGTAAAACAAGACAAAAGGCTAAAAAGTTGTTGGAGTAGGTTTTTAAAAAATGGGATAGGAGATTAGAGTTTTAATAACTTGAGAAAAGGGGTTTTCCCATAGCCAATGTCCTACTCAATGGTGAAAAAATGAGAGTTTTTCCCCTAAAGTCAGGAACAAGACCAGGATGTCCACTCTTACTGCTTTTATTTAACATAGTACTGGAAGTCTTAGCCACAGCAGTCAGACACCATAAGGACAAGGCATCCACATTGATAAGGAAGAAGTAAAACTATTTGCAGATGACATGAAACCATATACAGAAAACCTTAAAGACTCTACCAAAAAACTACTAGAACTGATAAATGAGTTTAGTAAAGTCGCAGGACACAAAATGAATGTACAGAAATCTGTTGCATTACTATACACTAATAGTGAAACAGCAGAAAGTGAAATTATAGTTGCACCAAGAGCAGTAAAATACCTAGGAATAAACTTAACCAGAGGTGAAAGACCTGTACTCTTAAAACGATAAAACACTGATGAAAGAAATTCAAGATGTCACAAAGAAATGGAAAGACATTCTATGCTCATGGGTTGGAAGAACAAATACTGTTAAAATATGTGAGCTACCCAAGCGATCTACAGATTTAATGAAATCTCTATCAAAATAGCAACAGCATTTTTCACAGAACTAGAACAATCCTAAAATTAGTATGGAACCACAAAAGACCTCAAATAGCCAAAGCAATCTTGAAAAAGAAAAAACTGGAGGTATCACAATTTCAGATTTCAAGTTATATTACAAAGTGGTAGTAATTAAAACAATATGGACCCAGCAATTGCACTACTGGGTATTTACCCCAAAGATACAAATGTAGTGATCTGAAGGGGTATGTGCACCCCCAATGTTTATAGCAGCAATGTCCACAATAGCCAAACTATGGAAAGAGCCAAGATGTCCATCAACAGATGAATGGATAAAGAAGATGTGAGATACACACGCACACACACACACACACACACCCAATGGAATATTATGCAGCCATCAAAAAACCCCCGAAATCTTGCCATTTGCAATGACGTGGTTGGAACTAGAGGGTATTATGCTAAACGAAATAAGTCAGTCAGAAAAAGACATGTATCACATGATTTCATTAATATGAGGAATTCTTAATCTCAGGAAACAAACTGAGAGTTGCTGGAGTGGTGGGGAGTGGGAGGGATGGGGTGGCTGGGTGATAGACATTGGGGAGGGTATGTGCTATGGTGAGTGCTGTGAATTGTGTAAGACTGATGAACCACAGATCTGTACCTCTGAAACAAATAATACTTTATATGTTTTAAAAAAAAAAAGAAGATAGTAGGAAGGGAAAAATAAAGGGGGGGAATCGGAGGGGGTAAGAACCATGAGAGACTATGGACTCTGAGAAACAAACTGAGGGTTCGAGAGGGGAGGGGGGTAGGGGGGATGGATTAGCCTGGTGATGGGTATTAGTGAGGGCATGTATTGAATGGAACACTGGGTGTTATACGCAAACAATGAATCATTGAACACTACATAAAATAAATAAAGAGAAAAAAACTAATAAAAGGAAAAAAACCAATATGGTACTGGCATAAAAATAGACATACAGATGAACGGAATAGAACAGGAAACCCACAATTATATGGTCAATTAATCTTTGACAAAGGAGGAATGAATATACAAGGGGAAAAAGACTGTTTCTTCAACAAATGATGTTGGGAAAACTGGACAGCAACGTGGGAAGAAAAATGAAACTAGACCACTTTCCCACACCATACACAAAAATAAATTCAAAATGGGTCAAAGACCTAAACGTAATACCTGAAATCATAAAACTCCTTAAAGAGAGCACAGGCAGTAATGTCTCTGACATTGGCCATGGCAACATTTTTCCTGATAGGTCTCCTGAGGCAAGGGAAATAATAGCAAAGATTAACAATTGGACTGTATCAAAATAAATTTTCTGCACAGCAGAGGAAACAAGCAGTAAATGGGAGAGGATATTTGCAGAGGACATATTTGATAAAGGTGTAGTATCTAAAATATACAAAGAACTGACACAATACCCAAAAAAACAAACAATCCAACTAAAAAATGGGCAGAAGACATGAACAAACATTTCTCCAGTGAAGACCTACAGATGGCCAACAGACACAGGAAAAGATGTTCAACATCACTGATCATCAGGGAAATGCAAATCAAAACTACAATGAGAGATCACCTCACACCTGTTAGAATGGCTAAAATCAACAACACAAGAAGCAACAGGTGTCCCTGAGGATATGGAGAGAAAGGAACCCTCTTGCCCTATTGGTGGGAATGCAAACCTGGTACAGCCATTGTGGAAAACTGAATGGAGGTTCCTCAAAAAAATAAAAACAGAACTGCCCTATGATCCAGGAATTGCACTACTGGGTATTTACCTAAAGAATACAGAAGCACTAATTCAGAGGGATACATGTACCCCTATGTTGATTGCAGCATTATTTACAATAGTCAAAATATGGAAGGAGCCCAAGGGTCCATCAATAGATGATGGATAAAGATGGGGCATATATATACAATGGAATATTACTCAGCTATAAAAAAAATGAAATCTTGCTATGTGCAGCGACATGGATAGAGCTAGAAGAGTATAATGCTAAGAGAAATAAGTCAAAGACAAATACGATATGGTCTCACTCATATGTGGAATTTAAGAAACCAAACAAATGAGCAAAAGGGCGGCGGAACCCAAAAAACAGACTCTTAACTGTAGAAAACAAACTGATGGTTACCAGAGGAGAGGTGGGTGGGGATGGGGGAAATAGGGGATGGGGGTTAAAGAGTATGCTTATGATGAAAAACATGACCCCAGAAAAAAAGAAGAGTGGTTTTGTTCAGATGGATATATCCAGTGGGCAGTATATGAGAGAGTGAATACTGGCAAGTTATGAGGATCAGAATTTCACATGAGTGTTGACAACAGATTTCTTCTTGGCCAGTCTGTCCCATCTGTGTAAGTTACTGACTTGGAAGTACTGTGTGTTCAGATAAGAATGACTGTGGGAGCAAACGTATCCTTTATTTTGTACTTGATGCTCAAATTATAATTGGAGATGTGTGCTCCTTAGTGACTTTCGTTTGGTAACACCACCGAATTTCCAGTTTTCAGTCAACCCTCCCACTTCGAGTTGAGGCTAATGGTGCCAGTTAGTCGCCTAGGCACTATCTGTACCAGGCCGCTGTGCTGAGGCTAGCTCACGGCTGGAAAATGATGCACAGGATGGCCCTTCAGCACTTCATAGGTCCTAGAAGTCAAGTGTTAAGAAAGGGACATCATGACCCTCTAGTCAGATATCAATTGGAAAGGAGTTCCTGTCTCTGCCAGAATTGGGAGAATAGCCCAGAGGATTGTATATGCCCTTACAGCTTTGTCTCCATTGAAGGAGTCAGACCTTCTGTGTTCTATTGATGAACGCATCAAAAAACTCCTTTTCCAAGTAAGTCTCATGATTTACAATCCAAACAGATCAAGTGGGTTATTACGTAAACTTTCTAATAATACCCTAGTTGATGAAATAACACTTTTCTGTTTCATGAGATGCTCTGAATCAGTTATTCTCCCTGTAACTTCATAAAACTGCCCATCTGATTATTCTGACTTAAGAATGCTCATAACCTTTAAACAGTATAGAAGTATAGTAAAAAGCTCTCCCATTACTTTTTCCATTAATGCATCGTTCTTAAAAATCACCTTCAGTTCATGACGTGTTAACATATATCAGTGTTCATAAACATCGGTGCACATGTATACGTTTTTAAGAACATAAATTAGACCATACCACCCATTATTCTGTAACTTCATTTTTAAAATTTAACTATTTCAGACATCTTTCCATGTCATTACGTTATTAATTGAAGAATACATATTTTCACTTCTGTTCTCTTAGGTACTCTTTCTAGAGGAGGATGCAGAGTTCTTTTAACATGAACATACAAAGGTACACCCCCAAGTGTTGGTTCTTACCTTCACCAGGCCCTTTTCAGATTTTTGGCAGGTCATTGGAATGCTAGGTTTGTGAATTGAGGGGATGTTTAGTATCTGGAGATTGAACTAATTTTAAAAATCCTTATTTTAGGGGCACCTGGGTGGCTCAGTCGTTAAGCATCTGCCTTCGGCTCAGGTCATGATCCCAGGGTCCTGGGATTGGGCCCCTCATCAGGCTCCTTGCTCGGTGGGGAGCTTGCTTCTCCCTCTCCCACTCCCCCTGTTTGTGTTCCCTCTCTCGCTGGGTCTCCCTCTGTCAAGTAAATAAATAAAATCTTTTAAAAAAATCCTTATTTTATCCAGTAGTGCTAATGTTTCTAAATATTTTAAGTTATAATTAATAAAAAAATATTTAAATATAGTATTAAACATAGTGTTTCGGATATCTGATGTATGGTCAATTCATAAGAACTTTTCATTAAGTGTGTAGAAATGGACTTCAGGTCCATGTTTGCATTTAGTTATTGACTAAATTCAAACGAGATTTGGTTTCACATTGTCTTTTTAAAATATGCCATCAAAAATTTACAGTTTAGAATTTTCCTATACTCATAGATTACTATTTTATTATCTGAATTGTCTGGGATAAGGCCAGACAGAATTCTGGCAATCTAAATTTCTCTTGTGTCCTGAGCTTACATGTCCACTAGAGGGTGCATTTTACTCTTTTTTGACACAAGAAGTTTAAATCTATAATTTTGTTTTCTGTTTCTTGGAGCTGCCAGTGTTAACCATCAGAAAACGAATTCCCTAAAATTCTTAAACAGTCATTAGGAGTCTATCATATAAAAATACAACTCATTAATATAAAAGCATATCGCTATTGAAGTAATGGCTTGGCAGTGAATGCTTAAGGGGAGCTCCAACGGGGTCAGCGAGGGATGGTTAGGGAAGCTTCATGGACAAGCCAAGACTTGATGTGGCATCAAAGGACCAGTTAAGGTCGAATCGGGTAGTACAGTGGTTCCCAAAGCTTTTGGTGTCAGGATCTCTTGACTAAATATTAAGGCCCCAAGGAGCTTTTTTTATGTGTTATAGCTATCAATATTTAATAGATTAACAAACAAAACAGATACCTTGAAAATATTTACTAATTCACTGAAAAATAAGCTATCGCCTATTCATAACATTTTTTCAGTGAAAAATATATTTTCCAAAACAAAAATTAGCGTGAAGAATGGCATCGTTTTACATTTGCATAAATGTCTCTTTAATGTCTAGCTTAATAGAAGACCACTAGATTCTTCTATCTGCTTCTGCATTTATGTTCTGCAGTGTATTGCTTTGGGTGAGGTATGTAAAGAAGATTAAGCCCCATGCGGAAGAGAAGTTGAAGAAGGGAAGGGTATTTTGATAGCCTTTTCCAATAACTGAGGATCGTTCCATGGCTCTACACTAACTTTCAAGTGGCCCTTTCTTAAAGGTTAATTACAATGTGGAATCTGAGACCATATCAGGAAACTTAGTCTGTTTTGTTAAAAATCCATAGGTCTGTCTTGGGTTTTGAAAAGATCTTTACCCATGCGTGGTTTCGTAACAGGTATTGATCGTGGAAAATGTTGGTTCATTACCTACGTAAATCTTCCAAATGTTGACACAATATAAGAAAAATCACATTTGTTAATATCACTTAATCTCATCAGAAAAGGCTTTCAATATTGGGACTTCATCAAGGTTCATGATCGTAGATACAGGTTTTCCAAAAACGTGTTTTCATTTGAAAGTTTAAATTTTATCACTGGCAACAAATGCTAAGTCTTTCTTGAATTGACTGGCTCATGTCATTTATTTTTGAGAAAATGTTTTTAAAATATTCAAGTTTGAATAATTGTAGTTTGTCTGTTAGGCATTCTTTCAACTCAAAATAGTGTTCTGTGAAAAAAGGTGCTAAGGTCAGTTAATACGTACTTTTCCTTGAGACAATCCTCATGCTTTGGTATATGGCAAAAATGCTATATGTGTAGTTGCCATTTTATCACACAGAATAATCAAGTAATAAAAATAAGTAATACCTAATAAAAACATGCCATGATAATAATAGAAAGGAATAATAAAAAATCATGCGTGGGTAAAAGATCCTTTCAAAGTCTGAGGTAGACTAATGAATTTAATAAAATCAGTAATGTTTATTGCTTCATCAAGGCCATTCTTAGTGAAACTGACCTCATTTTTACCAGTGCGTGACAGTGAAAAACACAGTGGCTGTTAGAGTTTGATGCTGTTGCCATGATTTGTGCCCAGGGGCCAGTAGTTGTAGTCACTTGTGCTTTGGCGTCATCAGTGCAAATGTCAACACAGTGTGAAAGGTTAAGTACTGTCCTGGTACTAATATGAAAATAGTTTTGACCTTGCAGGTCCTTTCCAAGGGTCTTGGGGGAACCTCAGGAGTCCATGGCCTGCACGTTGAAAATGACTGGTTTAAAAGAGTAGAACTGGGAGTTGTGGAAGCCACTGCAAACAAGGACTGTGTCTGATGAAAGTGGGAGAGCAGGAGTGAGCTGAGTGGGGACTGGAGAGTGGGCTACAAGTGTGGGGTCTTGTGGGGAATAGAGGGAAATCAGAGTACAAGAGAATGTGTCTTGAAGGTGGAGCAGACAGAGGTACTGAGACTCTCTTGAGGTTTTCCTGGTAGGAGGGCATACATCTTTAACACCTCCTCCTCTCTCCACTCCACCCTGTTTCTCTTCTGCACATCTCTTCCTCTATTTTTTTTTTAACCCTGAAGGAGCACAGGGCTCTGTTTTCTTCTTTGTAGGCCTTAAAATATGAACATTAAGGTCTTGGCTTCCAATAAGGATTGGACCTTGTGCTGTAGACAGTAAGGAGCCCTTGCTTACTCTCGTCCTCCCTCCCTCCCTTCCTGAGAATGGCTCTTGACAATGATACTTATGGAAGGTGTACTGTATGGTAAGTGTTAAGGATACAACATTGAACAAGATGGCCCCAGTACTTGCCTTCATGGAGCCTAGGGTCTGCCTAGTAAGGGATATAGTCAAATGTCATCAGTGTTCTGGGAATCCACAATGGAGACCTCTAATCCCAGAGGGGGAGCAGAGTTGTAGGTCAGGGCAGACTTTCTGGGGGGAACTGAGGTTGTGTAGGCTGAAGCTTAAAGAATGAGAAGGAGTTAGTCAAGCAAAGGAAGAGGGTTAGGGAACAGGGGGAGGAGGAGGAGAGGGTTTCCAGCATGGGAGGAAACTGTGCAAAGGCATGGTGGTAAGAGGCAGCACAGTGGGGAGCTGGTGTGGCTGGAGTGCAGAGTGCTAAGGGTCTGGGGTATTCTGTTACAGCAGCCTGTGCTGGCTAAGATGGGGAGTCACGGGCCAGAGAACTGGAAGGGGCCCTGTCCGCCTTGTTCAGGAGCTTGGTTTTGACTGAGGGTAAGGGACCTGGAAACACTGGAAGAAGCAGAATGAAATGGGCTCGGGGTGCGCAGGTGAGTGTGAGAGAGTGCGAGACGTTAATGAGCTAGACACGGCTAGCAGCACTGGGTAGTGGGATTGAGAGAAACTGGTTTCCGAAAGTAGTATAATAGTCATGTAGACAGAAATTGCTGACTGGCTGCGCGGGTGAAGGAAGATGCAGAGTCAAGGACTTGGGGTTGCTGGCATGGGCAACAGGTGGATGATGGGTGACGTTTGTTCACTGAACTGGAGAACCCAGGGGAGTGGCAAGTTCAGAAGAGAGAAGGATACATTTGGTTTGGGAGATGTTGAGTTTAATATGTCTGTGGGGTATCCAGGTAGAAACCAGGTAGAAATGTTCCCCAAGCAGTTGCTTTACACAGCCCTGGAGATGAGGAGGTGGGGAGGGGGGAGGGCGGGTGAGAGAGGGCCAGGTTGCTGATGGTAGGTAGAAGTGTTGGCAGGGTTATTCCAGTGGCTCTGGCCAAATCACTTAAACCTTCTGAATGTTTCGTCTCTTGTCAAGTAGAAACAGTATTTTCCTGGCCTACCTCACCAAGCTGTGGTGTCACTAACAACTAAATTAAGAAAATGCTAGCAAAAGCACACAACTGCAGAAGACAGTCTGCACTTGAGTAATTACCACACAGGGATTAATAGGGACAATGCTGGACCCTTGAGAGCGCAGAAGAGGCGCTGCTAGCGAGGGGAGTGAGGGCCTGGACCATGGGAGGACCAAGGGAGGGCATGGGGGCACAGGGAGGACTTGGGGATACCACACAGGGAAGGGAGGGGTCCTGGCCCCTTCTCCCAGTTCAGCTGGCGGGGCAGGTGATCATTTCCTCAGGAGAAGTACGAACATCAAGAGAAGGAGCTGGTTTTGTTGGGAAGGTAACATCTTAAGAAAAACCTAGGCACTTTGCATTTGAGGTGGTTCCGAGACATCTGGGTGCATGTGTCCACGGGATGGTTGGGACATGCCGTTCAGGGCACCCTGGCCTTTGTCTTCGTCCCCTTGCAGTTCACCTTTTGTTTTCTGTAGCATTTATACACAGCTGCCTCAGAACTGTTGACTGGCCAGCGAGCGCGGTGTTCATTTTAAGAAAGTGGAGTTGGAGGGCCTTTAGGAGGGTCATGCACGCGTCTCTTCACCACAGGCCTCTTGGGTCCCCCTTACCCCTTTCTCCCTATTGCTGCTTCACAGACGGAGCTTTTTGGGCCTGCCCTGCAGGTATGTGCATTTAAGGACCCACGCGTATAGGTGTGCTGGACTGCTTGGCCGAAGAGGGGAGAATGGTGAGGTGGGCGTGAGGATGGGGGGTCAGAATCAGAGCCAGTTAAGGCAATCACAGAGCGAGCCCCCATGGTGCGGAAGAATGATCACTGGGGTCAGAGGAGAATGGATTTAAGCTTTCTCTCTGCCCCTGAGAGCTGCAGGATGTGGGGCAAGTTGCCTATCCTACAGGATTAGCTCCTCACCAGTAAAATGCACCTCCTTCAGGGTTGCTGTGGGAGCAGAAGGACTGGGGGCAATGCTCACACCCTGTATGGCCGGTGTGCCACAGCAAATGCGGGCACGTCTCTGGGCGGTTTTGATTGGAACGTGGGGTTGAGATTTTGGAATAATCGAGTAATTCATGCAGGATTGTCAGGAGTTAGGAAGATTCTTTGGTTTTTATGTTTTGTCTCTAATGCAAACTGCTGATATTTATTCAGCCCTTCTAGGGGAGGTTCCATTTCCAAGTTGTGTAGCATGTGCTTACCAAATAGTACTTATCCAACCATTGGCTTTTATAAATCTTGACCAGATATCATTAGGATATTTCAAAAGGGCAAAGCTAGGACAACGTCCTAGAACTCTTTGTCAGTGCAAGTGATTGAAGAGCACCATCCAGCGCCCTTGGGTCTTTTGTTAAGCCACTCAGCCCATGCGGCCTTAGAAGTTCTGCACTCCAGGGACATTTGGGTGGCTCAGGACATCTGCCTTTAGCTCAGGTCATGATCCCAGGGTCCTTGAATCGAGTCCTGTATCGGGCTCCTTGCTTGGAGGGGAACCTGCTTCTCCCTCTGCCTGCTGTCGTCCCTGCTATTGCTCTCTCTCTCTAACAAACAAATAAATAAAAATCTTAAAAAAAAAAAAGTTCTACACTCCAGCCCAACCCCCACTGTACCCCAGGAGTTCTTTTCTAAGGCTGTTCTACCAAGAGGGAGGGCCAGGATGCCTGTTTTACTTTGTGTATGTGTGTGTTGGGGGGCGGGGAGGGGGAGGGGAACCAGACTGTTTTGGTATTTTACAAAAGTGCCCTAAGAAGGGTATGTTCCAAATTATTATTTGGAATAATAAGGATAAGTCAGTGAAAAATGAAACTGCTAGATGCCGCTTTACAGCTCCTGGTTTTGAGGGGGTAGGGTACGGAAGGCTGAAGGAGGGTGGATTAGAGAGGGCTTCCCAGGAAGAGAATCTCTTCTAAACTGCCACATAGGCATGTGGGGGCGGGGGGTTGGGGGGAGACGCTTTCCTACCAGTTCTGCTGAAGCTATTTGGCTTGTCATAAAGCCTTCTCCTACTAGACCTTTGATAATGTGGTCCTAGACCCCACTGAGGAGAAGCGTTAGTTTCCAAGGTCACTTTGTCTTGAGGCAACTTGTACCTTCACCACTAGGAGTTACCCAGCCCCAACCCTTCCTGTGTAACAGCAGTTTCCGCAGTGCTATTGCTTAGGAATTCCTTGGGAATTCTGGGATCGAGCCCGGCATCGGGCTTCCTGCTCAGCGGGAGGCCTGCTTCTCCCTCTCCCACTCCCCCTGCTTGTGTTCCCTCTCTCACTGTCTGTCTCTCTGTCAAATAAATAAATAAAATCTTTACAAAAAAAAAAAAAAGAATTCCTTGGGAAGATTGAGAAAATGCAGGGGATGGGGCCCACATCCGGAGATTTTGATTTCGTAGGCCTAGTTCAGAGTCTGATTCTGATCCACGTGGTTTCCGAACACATCCTTAAGAAACATTGCTCTAGAGCAGTGGTTCTGAGCCCAGGCTGCACATGGGAATCACCTGGGAGCTTTACAAAAGTACCAGTGCCTGGGTCCTATCCTTAAGATTGTGATTTAATTATTGAAGATAACAGTAGGTGCACATAGACACGTAACACAGTAGTTCATAATTTAGCATGAGGGACCCAGGTCATTATATCTCAAGACAAGAAATTGGTGCTTTGTCTCTAAAATTGTCCTAGTACCTTTTTTCTTATTATGTTTCCTTCCATTTTGTAATAGGTCTTTTTGGTTTATGAGCTTTCTTCCATCACTTCTTAATTCACTGTCTCAGAGTGTTGGATATACCCAGAGGATCTCCTACAGTGTCCTTCACCCTGCCACCCGCCAGGGGGCAGGCACACTCAAATACTTGGGATGTTACTGTTGTGAAGGTTGTAGCTGGCAGGGAAAAAAAAAAATACTGAAGAATGGACAAGCAAACCTATTTAAAGAGATCCTATTATGACTTGAGATCCTTAGCTGATGACGGATTTTTGCTGCTGCCCAAGGATTTTTTTCTAGGAAGGTCATAGTTGGGTGCGTGAGTCTAAAGGATGTGTCACCATGGTTGAAGGCTTGCCCATAGCTCAAGGACTGTTTTAATGAATAGAGACAACTCATTAGAGCAACGAAGAGTAAGGAAATGTGTGTGTGATCACTGACAACCAAGGTGACAAGAGGGGCCCTTGCTTTCCAAGAGTGTCACACATGCCCTCCCTGTCTCCACCCCACCCCCCCCCCCCCAAAATAGTGAGAAAAAGCCCCTCATAAATACCTTGAAATGCTTTTCCCAACAGCAAAGTTATTTTTAGGGATGGTATATTTGGTGCTTTTAAATTAATACTGTGGCATCCTTTTCCTAAGATACAGTTTGTTTCAAGGAGATGAGGGGATAAGGAAAAGAGACCTCTAATTGAAGAGGTCTTAGAATCCTTAAAAATGGGATCTGTGACATTAGTTTTCTTCCTGATTCCATAAATGTATTAAATGGAAATAGTTTTCTGAAGGTTGCATTGGTATTTACATGGGCTGGGGGAAGAGAATGAACAAATGCACAACTTCTGGAAGAGGTTAGAACGATTTCTGATATCTAAGTTTTTATTGTAAAATCTGATAGAAACGGCAAGATATAGTAATAGAGGAGGTAAGAATGAACTTGATATTTCATTCATTGACTTCTGTTGTTGTCTTGGGGTGGAGTCCTTGTGGTGTTCAGGGACCTTGAACGTGAGGAGCTTGCCCTGGGTATCAGTAAGGCATTTTTTGTTCCAGTTACTGAGCTGTTGAGTTAATCAAGCTCTTGTCTCTTAGTCCCACATCTGCCCTTCTAAATGGGGCTGTCAGGCGCTCCCGAGTAGATTCTGCCAGGCAGCTCGCCTCGCCCAAGGGACACTGCAAGGCTGGAGGAGAGAGGAAAGAGGAGGAAGGAGGGACTTGTTCTTCCTTCCTGTTTTCTTGCTGTTCGATTCTGTCACCCCAGCAGTGGCCCTTTCCCTTAGCAGCGGTAGTTAAACAGTTTAAGTCCACCTTTTTTTACACACTTCCAGAACTAGCTGTAGTATGCCCCATCAGAGGTCTCGTCCCCAGCTAGCAGGGCAGGGCCCCCTCCTCAGACATCTGCACCCCAGTTCCACGGGGCTGCTCCTCCAGGCTGCTGAGGGACCAGCACCAGCCCAGCAGCGCCCTCCCCGGAGTGCTCCCCAGCTCCCTGCAGCTAAGTCTTCTGCAGCTCAAATGTCCTTGCATTTTCAGTTCTCTGTCAAAATGAGTGTGGTTTCTGTTTTTCTGAAAACTCTCTCAACAAGGTTAAAGTTTTAATTGGTCCTGATTCTGTATCTCTGTTTCAAGTTCTACTCAAACTACCTGTGTGATAAGTTTCTAATTACACATGTTCTCGCCCTAGTCCCTTTCATTGATTGAGGCAAAGCTGGAATTGTCTTCAGAAAGTAGAAAGGATCTACCTGTTAGGAGGACAAATTACTGTTTAGTAAGAGTTCCCTGGACATAAGCTGGATGTTCACTTTCTAATAACTCACAATCTGAATATTGGAAAAGGAAATTTAAATGGATGACTTTCCTCAAACTGTGTTTATAAATATGTAAAGTAATACTCATAACAGTGGGTACGTAAAGGAGGAAGGTTTTCCAGATGTATATGAGAGAGGCAGAGTTGAGAGACAATGCCAGGGCGTTAGCCAGCAGAGGAAACATGTTCCAAACAGTCAACCAAAATAGAAAGATGAATTCTGAAGGTGGGATGGAGGAATGGGAAAGTGGCATTTTCTAGAAAATTAAAATGAAACCAAAAAATACTGCTGAAAAAGATTGTGTCTGAGAGATGAACTGCAGTCTCTGGGGATATACTTTTTTTTAATGCATCTACTGTCCAGTTCACCCATATAAAGTGTGCAGTTCACTGGTTTTTAGTATGCTCGGCGTGGAGTGGGCCTCATCTGCTAGCACACTGCTGTCTATACCGTGCCTTACCGTGGCTGCCCACCATCTTGTTACTATTCACAAAAGAGGAGATTTGCCTGCCCACTTGTCTGAGTAAATGAACCTATTTGAGCTAACTCTGAATATTGAACATACTCTGTCCTGTGCTTTGTGCAGAATTCAGTTATGGTTTGGGATCAACACTTCTGCAGATCAGCAGTGTGTCTCAGGTAACCTTGCCAGATCATGTGTTCTGTGATAGAATTTGTCCTGTTACAATATGGTTTGCCTACACTGGGGTGGCTTTCCGTGGTTTTTTTTTCTTTTTTTTTTTTTTTTTTTTAGAGGGTTCAAAGATTGTATGAAGCAAAGACTGGAAGCAGAATGTATTTGGAACCAGATACCCATTAGAAATGAGCTCTCTGATAATTTTCTCTTTGTGCTAATTCTCATGTAAGAGAATTAGGTGAGTCTCTGGCTCTAGAGACCTATGGGTCCTAAGTTTACCTCTCTACCTCTGTCTTGTCTCTCTCTTGGCTTGAGAAGATGTTTTGATTTGCTTTTCATAGCCCACCCTCTATCTCCTGCTTCTGTCCAGGTCCCTTCTCAAAAAAGAGTTACTCTGAGGAAAAGTTTACCTCCTAACACACCCACGGACCACATTCCCTGTTTTGTACCTACAGCTTTGAAGTGGTAATGCTGTTATTCTAGATTTCTGTGTTAACTCTGGGTTTTCTTGTCTTCTCACTGATGTGAGCACATTGACAGTTGTTCATGCACTCCGTGTAGGTATCTGAAGTGATGTATCCCTGAGGGATACTTGATGGTGCTTGTGTTGCCTGTAGCTGCCTTGTGTGACCTTGAGAGTGACCCCAGAGCATTCAGGCCTCTGTTGTCTCGCTTTTGGAGCAGAGGGCGACGTCTGGCACCCAAGATTTATAGGGCCCAGCAGACCTCTGCTCAGCCCCTATTTACATGGGCAAGGAAGGTGGAGGCCATCATGCGGAGGGGACTGCTCTTCTGTTTGTTCCCCTGAGCTCTCCCTCATCCGTCTGGGCCCTTGAAGTGACTTCAGGCAGCATGATTTTGTGGAAAGTGCTGGACTCTGGAAGACTCAGTAACTTCAAGCAAGTCTTCTTGCCCCGGACGCCTCCCTTAGAAACATGCTCATAGTAGTAATACTGGCCTTCCAGAGTGCCTCTGAGGATTAAGAGAGGTAGTAGATGTGGAAGAGCTGTGCCAACCCAAGGGAGAGATAAGGTCTGTGTTAGTCACGCCGTCTTCCTGGAGGTGGGATGACTCGTGAACACATTTTGGCTTTAGGAGGCCCTGAGGATCCTGTTATCTTCTCTCTTCTCTGGTGCAAGAAGGGAGAGGATGAGTTCAGATGACCTGCCCTCAGTGCTGACAGAGTCAGTGTTCTTTCGCTCAGTTATTGTGACATGTTTTGCCATGTCAGTTGAGATGGGTTGTGGTGTAGGAAAAAAGTTTGGATCCTTCAATGTCTCCCTTCAGTTGAAGGCAGATGAATGGTGGAATGGCTTTCCCGAATGTGGCTTTGATTTGAATTAGATTTCATTCATGTTAACTTCTTAAAAACTTTTCAAACAGACAAAGTGTTATCCAGAAGAACAGTTTTAAATAGTTTTTAAATTCAGAAAATTTTATGTCTATTTTCTCTATTGATTCCTTCTCCGGATTTGTTTCTCTTGGCCCCAGCTGGTCTTCCGGCATTATTGTAGGTAACCTCTCCTCCTACTTTCATGACTGGCTGAATGCCTGGCCTCTCCATTCCTCTTAATCAGCCAGCTTCTGCCCGTGTGTGGCCTGGACTTGCCTCATTCCTAAGGGTCCAAATTCTGAGCTCTCCTGCTCACAGCGTCCTGTCCTTTTACCTCCTTAGTCCTTTACTGCCTCTAAACCCACCTGTTCTTCATAGTCAGTCTAGTGAATGGCCATTTGGCTGTCCCTTTCTTCCGTCTGTCCCATCCTTCTCTTGCTGGTCCCTCAGGCCTGAACTCTAGAGCCCACCATCTCAGCTGTTTGCTCACTGGCATGCCTGGAATCCCTTGACCACCTCCCCCCCACACCCCATGGCTATACTCTTTCCCCCTCCCCCGAGGTATAATTGATATATGCCCTTGCCCTTCTAACTTTTTCTCTACCACTGTTCTGTCCTCTCCCAGCCTCCTCCCTACCCCCATTTCTACCTACTAGGCCCTTGAGAGTCACTGGAGAAAATCCCATTCTTGGCCCAAAAGCTTCTAATGTGGATGTTGGTCAAGTGGAATTTCCTTGCCCTTCTTTACAAGTCACTATTTATCCACATTTTACACACATTTCTAACCTTTTCCTGACTGTGTGTCCTTACTCCTTTCTGAGGTCAGCCTCTCTACTTGGGCACCCATTCATCTCCTTCAGGACCTCACAGTTAACTCTGCCCTCTCTTCCCTGTCTGCACTCTCTTTTCATAAACTCTCCTTCCTTCATTCCTGAACCACTTAATTTTGCAGAAGCCTTATTTTTTAACTCTCACCCCCTCAGTCACAAATTTCTCAGGAGGCTGCCTCTTCCCCCTTCTCCACTCTTCACCACCTTAGCCCTCTGGCCAAGTGGCATCCTTTCCTGTTCCGCTGGATCTGTTCTCTCAGCAAGGACCACTTCCCTAGTTGCCGAAGAATACTTCTTAACCTCTCTACTGCCTTTCACATAGTTGTCCACTCCAGCACCTCTCATGTGGTTCATTTCTCCTGAGTGGATGGATGAATGAAGGAACTTTTTCTCCCTTGGTTTCTTTCTTACCTTGGTACCTTCCTCTTTCACCTACAGGCTCCAACCACTCCTTTTTCAGTCTTCTTATTTTTTTTTTTTTTTTGGTCTGCTTGACTCTTTTATTTTTGGGTTTCCCCAAGTTGGCAGAATGATGGACATGAAGGGAATCTTAACTGAGTAACTACTGTGTGCCAAAGGCTGTCCTTCAGGTACTTTTTAACTACGCTGACTTTCCTAATCTTTGTAACAATCCTAAGAAGTATTTTTTTTTTCAGTCCCAGTATTATAAGAAAGTAGCTAAACTTGACAGAATTTAAGAAACCCGTGTTGTTACTAGTCTGTGGAAGAGCAGAGGTTTGAATCCTGTTTGATTCCAATGTTTGTGCTTTTCCCATGGGACTCTCACAGGACTAAGGTGGGGATCACCTTCCTGATTTACACACCGCCTAGCCTAGTCCTCATATATATTAAATATCCATTAAATATTTGAGGAGTAAATCTGTGATAATCGTCTATTACTATGGCTTCAGTCTTCTTGCATTTTTTTCTTTAAAAAATACTGACTCGAAAAAGTAGTATGTGTTTGATAAAAATACAAATAAAAGCATGTTATAAAGTTAAAGAGGAAAAAAAGAAAAAAAATTCCTTCCCTCCCCTACTCACCGCTCCTACTCTCAAGGGGCGGTGACAACTATCCTCTTTACACTGATGTCCAAGTTTTCAATTTCGGTCTCTAGATTCCTCTTGAGTTTCACAATCTAATCTCTAACTGCTGAGCCCAGATGCCGAATTATGGCTATTTATATTGTTTCCATATAATTGTCTGTACTCCCATTTTCGAAATTGTTTTGGATAGTGGCAGATGTGAAATCAGTCCATCAACCAGTTAATCTCTTGTACTGCCCATTGGCTCTGTGTACGTGTCTGACCCACTGGCCCCTCAAATTCATATTCTTCAAAATTAAACTCCTTTTCATTCTTAATCCTTCAACTCCATTTCCTGTGCCTTAGTCAATTGCAGTGCCACTTTCCTGTCATTCTTGTCTCAGCCCTCTTCATATGGTCCTTCAGTGCAGTGGCAGGTCCTTCCATTGTGTGGGGATCACCACAGTGCGTTCTCACTGCCACCGCTGAAGTTCAGCCACATCTCTTCCATCTTAGACACTTAGACCCTGGCCCCCTCGCCATCACCTTGCTCTCCTAACTGCACTCTGCTGGGACGAAGCTTCCTAAAACATAATGGTCATCGTGTCTCTTCACTGCATTGCCACAAGCACACTTTATCCTGGTATAATTTAAACTCTGGCCACATCTTTTTCTGGACTCTGCCCTGAATTTTTATTCATCTACTCGAACTTAAGCTTTCGTCTTCTTCACTCAGAATGCATCCAACATTCAAGGCACTGCTCAATTGCAACAGCATTGTGTTAACCTTCTCCTGAAATGCCTCCAGTTTCCAGTCCAGAGAAGCTCTCGCCATCCCCCATGCTGCCAGAGTTGCTGTTTATTCTCAGTCTTAGCACTTGATCTGTTCTGCCTGGTGGTAAGTTTGTAATCTTAGATCTATTGCCTCATTAGATAGTAAATTTTTTGAAAGGACTGCGTTGCAGTTAAATGGGTGTTTTGTTTGTATAATTTCTCAGCTCAATGCTGTTTGGATTTGTTTTCTTGAAACTTTGATTTGAGACCTTAAAATGGATCAAGTCTGTTATTTTCACATTTAGATAATGCAGTTCAGCAAGTTTATCTCTAAAAGTCCCAATCTAAAAAATGGAAGTCTTTGCCAAGTTGCCTAAATAAGTTCCTATTAATTATCAGTCAACCTATAGACCTTTTTATATCTCTGGAATTACTTAGGTAAGGTATTTTAGAATGACAGTAGGATTCAGCCTACCATGCCTACTGTGTGAACTTTCAAATGCCTCAAGAAAGGTACCATTAAAGTATTAGAAATATTAAGAATTTTAATTTTTAATCCTAACATAAACATTTCCTACAGTGTCTTTTTAACCAGGCCATTTTGAATATAAAATTTTTAAATGGGGGCCCCTCAGTAGTGCAGTCGGTTAAGCATCCAACTCTTCATTTCGGCAAAGGTCATGATCTCGGGGTTGTGGGATCAAGCCCTGAGTCGGGCTTCGCACTCAGTGAGGAGTCTGAGATTTTCTCTCCCTCTCCCTCTGCCCCTCCCACTTGTGCTTTCTCTCTCCCTTTCTCTCAAATAAATAAATCTTAAAATTTTTTTTAAACGATTTAGGTTCTAATTAAAAAATGTAGTTTTTAGAAATGATGGGAGGGTGGTTTACTGTTCTCATGAAAAAAGGATGAAGGCCATTTATCTCTCACCCAGGTGTCTTTAGATAACATGATGCATGATAATTTCAAGGCCTAGCCTCACTCCCAAAGGACATGTCTCCTTTCATGAATTATACTTAGTCCAGGCCTTGAAGTAAAAGAATGGGGAGGGTTTTCCCATATTTTCACTAGTACCCTCCAATTTTATCCCAATGGGTAGATGAAAAGTTTCTTACCAATCCCCTTCTTTGGGAAGATAAGAGAGCATTGGGTGGAAGGTGAAAGAGGGAGTATCTGTCCCTGCTCCCCCCACCTCCCATTCCCTACCTTGGAACAGTACCAGTACTTTAATACCTTTTAAGGTGATGATTTTACGTGCTTGTAAGACAAACATAGCTTTGATTTATTGCTGACTGGTGGTGTCAGTGTTAACTTAGATGAGAAGCTCCTAGAACACCATGATGACTTTTGTAGAAAAAGCACCATAGTGTCCAGATTGATGGCTTTAATATTTTTTGTTTTGTTTATGGGGTGAGCCCTAGCCAAATCATTTACAAGCTGGGCATCAGATCTCAGGGTTTGGGGGATTTTTTTTTGAAACGTGGTGTCACTTTATTGCCATACTCTCTATTCCTAAATCTTTTAGGTGAAAATAATCAGTCTTCTGTTTTTTTTCCCCCCAGTAAAATGCCAAGGAACTGACTTAATTGTGCTGTCTCTTTAAGTTTTTGTCCACAGGACACCTTAAGGAACTGAATGGTGCCTCTCAGAAGTGTGAGAATCATTTGGGTTCAAGAGAAACTTGCTTACTTATCCTTTCAGGATTGAGCTTTCAGTTCAGCTGGGTTCATGTTTACTTCCCATCCACTAGTATATAAAATTCGCTTTTAGAATTTATTTTGTTTATGCTTATGTGGTGCAGAAAGAGTATTTTCCAAGTCACTTGAATTTCTCCTGCCTTTTCATTGTTCAGAATTTTTCCAAACTTCTAAACAAAAACCATTACTGAGGAGACACACACACACACACATATGTTTCTGGCCAAATAACATAAAAATTACTTATTTGGGCCTCCATGATTTTTGGGGGGCATCCTGTTGTAAGCTTGACAGAGACTTATTATTAAGTGTGGTTTGTTTACATCTAGCTCTTTGTGTGAAATTCGTGCTTAAGAAGAGTAGGATTGTTTTAGATATATTTTCTCTTAAACCAGCTCGGCTCTTATTAACCCTTGTTTGAGGATGTGTGTGTGTGTGTGTGTGTGTGTATTTATATGGGGGGGGGGGGGGGCAGCATGTGTATGCACATGCCAGCTTCTTGATTGGTTTTTCAATCGTAAGATTCGAAAGAAAAAAAAAAGATTGCTGAAGTAGGAGGACAAAGGAATGCTCTCCTAACTGAGCTGGAATTGAAGTTTGTGTTTCATTTAAAATAACAAATCAGCAAATCCCTCTTCAACTATGTTGCATCAAGGTGAATTTTCCCTTCATTCTGGGCTTTGGACACTGTTTGCCTGGACATCTTCCCAGGAAACCTCCTGTGTAAAACCCCCTATTAAAGCAAAGTCATTATAAAATCATTTCATTTTTGTAATGCTTGTCTTCTGACCCACGTGAAATGTATGTACCACAACTCTTGAGGTGATAGTTTGGGTCTTAACCTTACTAAACAAGAAAATGGAAAGGGAACACAAATTCTCATAGATGCCTGGACTGATACAAAATTCAGATAAAAGGTAGTGATTCTTTCCTTCCATATGGTGAAGCAATTTGGGGAAAGAAATTAGACTCTAAGCAGCAAGACAATGTCAGATTGTGGGGGCGGGGGTGGGGGTGCCCGCTGCTGGTAGAGAATGCTTTTTCACTGCTCTCAATTCTGGAATTTTATTCAGAATTAAAGGAAGGAAAAAAAAAAAGGACAAGTGTCTATGATTTCACTCCCAGGACTTACCAGTCTTAGCGCCAAGGCCGGAGTCAGTGCCGTGGGTCTCACCAAAGCAGGGCAGGTGTCCCAGGCAGAGAGCACAGCTTAGTGGCCACCGTTAGTTCCCCAAACTAAACAAAGAATAGTAAGTGACATGATGTGCATTGTTTCTTATCTCTTGCTAGAGTCTGTTGCTGATTTCAGAGGGAAAATAAATGGGGTTTACTCCTCTGTGTAATTCCAGAATAAGCCCCATTTAATCACACTAGTAAACGTGGCGGAAGTGGAAGGAAGTAGCACTGTTCCCATATCACTGCTTTTTAAGGTCTCCTAGTACCTAGAGTGCTTTGGATGGGAGTTAAGGTGCTGATTATTGTATTAAACATTAAGAAAGAAGAAAGTTTCCAACCTAAGGCCACTGGTATCTGAATTCCATGCCATTATATTTCCAGGTAATGAAACCTGTCAAACAGAAGCCTAAGTGAGGACACGCTTGGGGGGGACCAGCTGAATAAAGTTCAGTAGCAGATTCCACTTAGATAAACCATCAACTCTGAAAAGCTGTATATCTCCTGCGGAAGCTTCTGTGTTTCCTCCTTTCATCTAGAGCAAAAACAAACAAAATGGAGGAAAAGGGAAGAGAATCATGTTCCTATGCTATATCAATTTTGAAGCCAATTTTGGCCTTTATAGCAAACTATGTTCCACACCTGCTGACCACAGATGTTTACGTATGGTAACAGGTAACTTGCTTTTGTACCATATAATCTGCGAGACATAAATAACTAGGCATTGTAATTATATGGCAGTTACCGTACAGTTGGAGTAGTTATGTGGTTATTAGTACCCCATAAAATAACGTGATAGTGTCTTGTTTTTATAATCTATTATAGGAATTTCTTTCCATACTTTCAAAGATCATAAATAATTTTGGTATCCTTGGACCAATCAATGAGAGCACTGCAAAGAAAGGTAGTTATTCCTCCAAGAGACCTGCTAAGTTACTCTCTTCCTGAAGAAATTCATATGAAATGTAGGACTAATTTTATGTGAAGGTTTTGATTTTTGCTAGCTAGTCACCCATAGCTTTGAAAGAACAGTCAGTTCTTTAGAAATTGAGTTTAGTCATTTTTTAGAAATTCCTAAAAATCACGTTATGAAATATTAGTAGTTACTGTTATCATTCTGTTCTTTTTTCCCTACCTTCCTTTTCTCCTTCTCTCCCTCCTCTATTTTTCTTTTTGTGACTATTGCCTTTTTTCACAGAGTAACCAATACAGTCTGTATCAGATTGGTTAAAAACAAAACCCAGGCTTATAAAAGGCACCCCCAAATAACTTGTATTCAATTAATATGTAATTTAAAAATGAGCTCTCCGCCTCTTTCTTTTGCAGACTGTCTTGGTTCCTGGTTCCTGTTTTTTAAACAGGGAAAGTTTTAGACCTTCTTGGTTCAACTCCTGTTGTCTGCTGCATACCTCACTGTCCCTACCAAAGAGGAGCATTGAATTTGAGATTTGATGCTTTTACTCTTTTTTTGTTTTCCTTCCACTCTGATCCTCTATATGTGGCTTCTTTGCAAAACAGTTTTGTGCAAGCAGACATGACTTAACTCCATTCCCTACATAGAGAACTATTCAACTTTACTTTTATGTGTTTTGAATACTGCCTCATCTGAGACTGTGACAGCAATAAAGTATGCATGGCCAACCTTATTTTAATAGCGTAAGAGAGCTGCTTTTAATTAATAAGTGGATCTCTTTATGTCTGGGGTTTTCGGTTTATTTTGTGGTTCTTTAGAGTTCTGCAATTATGTGGCCTAAAACGGCTACGTTAGTGGAGACTAAATCCTTTTAAAAATTTGTCATTTACATGTTTTGTGTCTGTAATGTGTTTTCGGATTACTGTCTTTAAGAAAAGAAAAAATAAAACAGCAGTAGCAGTTGCTCTCTAAAATGTTAAAATCCATAGCCCATACTTGTAGATATTTTAGCAGTCAAATGCAACTAATG
Organism: Neomonachus schauinslandi; assembly: GCF_002201575.2. Lineage (NCBI taxonomy): Eukaryota > Metazoa > Chordata > Mammalia > Carnivora > Phocidae > Neomonachus > Neomonachus schauinslandi. The sequence goes on from NC_058409.1 coordinate 111,647,622, forward strand.
GAAAGCAGCATCCATGTACACTGATGGAAGACTAGCCTCTCTCAAGTTGTTACATTATGCAGATCCAAGTTACTTTAGAGAACCCTCATATTGTATATTTCCCCATTTGACATATACTTGTAAACTACTAAAAAATTGGTAGAACTTTTATAAAGCCTCTGCTCTGTATCTTTGAGCATTAAAAAGGTGTGCAAAGGTTCTTCCATGCTGGTGATGTTATTGTAGGCTTGTCTGATATGCATGGATTTTTATTTAGGTCAGTCAAATCTAGGATTTCAGTGTGCACCATTGCTCCCTCCCAGAGGGGCTTTAATGGTACAGCAGGAATCCAGAGCCAGACTTGGATCCACAGTGACCCCAAGTAAAGTGATTTCCTTGGTAGTAATACGGAAGGAATGCTTTTATGATTGGCATATGAATGCTGATATCTTGGCCTGCTTATGCTGGTGTGTCATCTGCATTCGTCAGAAGATAATGCCCTTTATGCAGAATTAGATAGAATATTCTGTGGCATTGAAAAGAATTATCTGTAGGAGCAGGAGCATTCCATAGATACAGGTGTGACTGTTTTCTTGGCTGGATATGTGTTACTAGGTTAGTTTAGTCTGTGCGTCGCTGTATTTAAAATTTTCTAAAAATAATAAACACCGCTGCGTACACTTTAAAGGAAAAAGAGGCTCTCTCTCTCTCTCTCTTTTAAAGTCAGGTAAAACTGTGAGCCATCTGCGTCTTCCGTTTTCTTTTTGGTTCCCTGTGCAAGTGAACGGAAGGTTCCCTCTGGGCAGCTGAAACGGGAGGCTGCTGGTGCCCGCACTCCCCAGGCACGGTTCAGTGCTTGCCAGTGGATGGCAGTACCGTTCCACTGCAGTGGCTCGGAGTGCCTTCAAATGCTGCCTGACATGAAATCCCCAGGCTAATTTTGAAAAAGCCTGATCAGCTACATTAAGCAATGTTTGGGTGATTTTCTCCCCCTCTTTTAAACTTACAGAATTATAGCCACAGCCTGAAAGAACGCCATTCCTGCTAGACAACATGATTATCAGTTGTAATGTAGTCAGTCCAACATGGGAATGGCATAAAGATTTTAAACTGTATTTGTAAAAAGTCTATATAAATGTATAAAATGGTTAACAAGCATGATTATGATTTCTCACTTATTTTGTCTCAACTGTTTTCCCTTAATTCTATCTAGGGTAGCATCTGATCATTATGGTGGATCATCTGAGATGTGCATTTGTGTGTAAATGTTACTTCTTTTTATGCCTATGGGTCTGCACATATGCTTTGCAAATGAAATATTTTTAATCCTGTTAAGATATCTTGGTGTATATTAACTAACTTGTATACCAAAATGGCAAATATCTTTACAGTTTATTTGGAGGTTCAGGGAATAAGGCTCTCTTTGGGAAAGGGTAAATTACCTTTTTTTGCAATTCCTTTATGGAAACCTGCAGTACAGAAAAACTGTTCTGTTTTTCTTTGTGATCCAGATTATGTTGTAATACATAATAATAATTAACTCTCTATTTTAGGTTGAATATAAAATAACAAATATGATCATCATTTAAATGGAAACTTGCACAGTCGATTTGGCAGAATACATTTCCTGAATTTTTAAAATTTTAAGATCTTTCTAGGGAAGATTTCATACTATGGGAGGGTGAAATTGGTGGTTTATCCTTTTTACGAAACTAAAGCATCGCTACTACTACTCCATTTGAGAAGAAGATAAATATATTTTGTGAAGTACTTGGCGAGAAGTCTTTCAAATTAAACTGAATTTTAGGAAAACTGTGGCTTAACTGTTTACCTTTCATTTTCTCTTTACTGCATTTGTATCTAGAATGGTAAAATGACTAATTATATAGTTGAGCTTTTTTTTTCTACTTCAAGACATTTTAAAAACTGGAATGTAATGTTTTATTCTTTATTACTTTTAAAGCTTTAGCAGGTAGAGTAGAAACAGCTCAAACATCTGCATGCTGCTAAGTGTTTTAAAAGTCCTGTTTCAGTTACCATCTTTTGCTTCACTTGTATGGATATTCCAGGAGTCTTAACCACCATGTCACCTTGAAATTTGCAACATAAGCCACCATCAGTGATACAGCATGTAATTCCCGACCAGTTTTGTCATTGTCTTTTTAACCCCATGACATGATTAATACATTTTTAAAAAATTTACCTACGGTATATGTGTGTACATGCACCTACATAGACGTACGATGGAGAAACAACTATACTGCTGTCATAAAATATGTTGGTGGGACTCTGTGTAGCTTATGCTTAGGATGTATGAAAACTGGGTACATAACCTATTTACCATCTCCCAGCAGACAGACTAATAACAAATTCATGAGATTGTTTTAGTTATGTCCTTCCATCAGATATGAGCCAGCCAAGAAGCAAATCAATCGAAGTTTCTTATACTTGTTCACAGTGGAGTGAAACACCGCGTGTAGGAAGAACTTCCTTATCTCCCTGGGAAGTTTGGTTCACAGGGTGGTGAGGATTAAACAGTGCTTGGATGGTTTGCAGTTGAAGTGGTGCTGTTGAGTGATACATTTTGAAAGAGTAGCTTAAAGTTTTGAAGGAGTAATACATTGACTGAAAATTTCCTATCAGAGTGAATTCATAAAGACCTGTATTCATTTCTGCCTTGTTAAGTACCCTGGGACAAGTCAGGATTCTTCACATTTGACTAACAAGTGAGATTTCTGAAACAGTGTTTCTCTCCAGCCAACTATAGGATGAGGGTGGACCAAAAAAAAAAAATTGGCTTTGTTTCTATTTTATGCACAGCCAGACTTGCTCTTATGTTTGTAATATTTAAAGGAGTTCAATAGGAGGCCCTTGATTCTTTGATCTAATGCCACACTGCTGTTTAATGAGAAAAGTTTTTAATATTGTGTGCAATATTGAAAATTTCTGCCAGCTCAGACCAATATAATATAATGTTAGATTTACACCTTGGATCCCTTCTTTTATTTCTTGTCATGAATCCGCTGTGCCCCCCCCCCCCCCCCGGCTGAAACAGGTAATTACAAAGGTCCTCAGATCAATTTTTGTAAAGGGGCACCCTGACGGGTACCATGACTGAAGTGTGACATGAGCCTTTTCCAATACAATGGGTGGCCTAACATTCCTCTGGAAGCCCAAGCTCATTAAATATTCGGTTCCTTTTTTCCCCCCTCTCCCCCCTTCATGCACTTAGCTTGAGTCACACTAAGTCTGGGGTTTCTTCACTGAAGACTTAGGAAAATTGCTTCGAGTTCTCAGATTGAATTTTTTATGTGTATGACTTCATGATAGCATTAGCATGTGCTTTGATCCATGTGTGAATGGCGCTGGGTCGGCGCTTATTGCCATATCCAGATGGTGTTACAGGGAACAAACAGTTGTGTTTTAGGATTTCTCAATAGGCTGTCTAGACTGGCCGCGCAGCAGACAGATACAGCCACCCATCAAATTAGCGTTTGTCAGATTTATGGTAATGGTTCACCAAAGCCTTCCTGTCATTGACATTAAGATTTACGCCTCCAAAGTTATTTTGTCTTCCACAGAATATAGCTTGTGATTGCTTGGATTTAAAAAAAAAAAAAGAAAAGAAAAAGTTTAAGACAGAAAAGTCTTGCTGAATGTGAGCTGTTTCTGAATGAAAAGAAAAATATAAAAGGAATTAAACAGTGGCTGTGGCTCAGGAGCTGTATTGATTAGGGAAAGGCACCCTGCCCACCCCCACCCACACTCAAGTGATAAGAAGGATGTCCTGTTCAGGTCAGTGTCTCCCATTTGCCCTTGTTGGAAAGAAAAACATGTATGTGGGTGACTATGGCCAGATTCTGCCCTTTCATGTTGTTACTCTGGGGTAACGTGATCTGCTGCCCCAACGCGGTGGGAATAACCTTTTGACAGGCAGTATGTCCATTCGCAGTGGAAATGTTTTCCCAAGTCTGGCCAGGCTGCCTTTGATCATACCTCCTTCCAACGTGGGGTCACAGCTACTATGCTAGGGGAGAGTCACCGATTCCTGCGTGGAAAGTGAGAGACATGAGGGTTTAGAATAAATAAATAAATATGACCCAAACCCTCTTAAATTCTCCATCATTGATGTGATAAAGCTGGAAGTATGGAAAATGCCCACATGGAGCATTCAGGACATTTCAGGTTAAACTTCGTGTGTGTCTTTTTGCATAAATGGATTAAGGCATGTATTTTGCACATTTTGTCCAAAGCAGTTGGAGTAGTGAGGGTCCATCCCATCCCTGGCATGCTGAGGCATGTCTGAAAATGTGTTTTCCTATTGTATGTTGGTGTACATGACAAATGGTGAAGAGGCTGGGGGTTGATTAAAACTCCCAGACGGCCATGGCAGACAACATAGAGGGAAACAGGCTTTGCAGAGGTGAAAAGCTCCAGCATTTTTCAAAGGAAGCTCTTTCATCTGTCTGAGAACGGGCATTTGGGGAAACCCCTGCTAACCCCTTTGGTATGTCAGGATTGAGAACTGCTGCCTGTTCTCTTACAGGGCAGAATCCTTACAGAATTCTCACTCGCGGGGTATCTCTTATCTAGCCCAGTGTCTGGCACGAAGTGATCTCCATTCCTGGAGAAAGCGCTCTCTGTTAAACGTGCACTGGACTGAAGGCTTCCTACTAACCTCCAGTAGCCCCTGAGTATCCGAGGTGGTTTTACCTCCTTTCTGTCCTTCCTTTTGCTCTTGTGCCATACAATAATCATTTGATAGACTCCTTTGGGCTCTTTGTAAAGGCTTCACACTCACTTTTGTGTTCAAATTTAGTGATAAGTGTATTTTTACCACCGTAACAATGACAAAAAAGGATTGGTGTTTTTGTTTTGAGCACCACTTACAAGTCACATTCTCTCCAATATGATGCGATGGGTTTTCAGTTCTGCCCATTTTTCAAGTCTTTAAATATTGTATGAAGTGCACTAGATAAGAAAAGCTTTCTGTAATAATTTAAGTGTTACAGCATTCACTTAGTTTGGGGTGTATTTTTAATGAAGTTAGGACCAACTTATTGAAAAGAATTTCTCTCTGTCACATAGATATAAAACTAGATTTCTCAGAAAAACATGGGAACATGTTTGCTCATTAGAATTTTCCTCCAAAACTTCCTCTCCCTGTCCCTTCTTGTCTGTTCTTTTCTTTCCTGTTTTGCTCAAATTCCTGAGAGTTACTTGTTTGGATTCCTCTTGCAAAGCATATTTCTTAAGGACTCTTAATGGTTTTTACTTTGTTTTGATTAATTTCCAATTTATTGGTAAAAGGAGTGATCATTTGAGCAGTGTGTCAAAAACAAATCTGATTACTGCCTTATCTTTTGCAATGCTTAATTGGAGTTATGGGAACGGGTGGGGGGTTTCCTGGGGGGCATCCTATGTTAGTAGTGTATCTAGAACAGTTACCATCTTGGATTTGAACTATTTTACGTTTGTTGTAAGAAAGAGTATAATCTTTACAAGACATATTTATAGTGTTTTTAAAAAGTTAACTACCCTTCTTACACGGGTGTTTTCTTGGAAATTGGAAAGGTTGAAGGGAATGCCAATCTTTTAGCAAAGTGTGAAATGTTATTTGAATAAAAGCGTTTTTCTTTAGTAAGACTTTACTCTCTCTGGGAATCCTCCACATTTGTGATTTGGGTTTTGCTATTTTCGAATGAAATTTTGACTGTGTACCTCATGCTATATTTGCTTGATCAAATAATATAAAGAACTCATAGGATGTTAGACCTTAGAGAGCATCTCATTGAACAGTCTCATTTTTCCAGTTGGAGATGGAGGCATGCCTAGGTTAAGTATTTTTGCTCAGGTTGCAAAGCCAGGCTGCGGGACTGTCATTCAGGTGTCTCAGTCTCTGCTTCCCCATTTAACTCACAATTTTTAGGGAGCCAGAGATAGATTTACTTTGATTGGATTTTTTTTTTCGTCCCCCATCAGACGTGCTTAATCTTAATCTCCATTTGACTAATTAGTTCAAAGCAAAGAAAGCACACTTAATTTTCTTGGAGCGGATTATACCAATAGAGAAAATACAAAAAATAAAGTCCAATGTGACAAATACTGTCAATTGTATACCCAGTAACTGTTCATCCATTTCTAGTATAAGAAGCCTAGTTTTATTTGAGGTAGCAATGTGTCTAGGCCTAGGCAATGAATGGATCATGGTTTGTCTAAGATGCTTATGAGTCTTGGGTTGTGCCCATCTGTGTTGCTTTGTTCTAACCAATGATGGGGGGGGGGGTGTCTGGTTGAGGCGCTTTTGGGGAAACTTTTGCTTTCTTGTGAAAGGGACAGATGTGGTTGCCTCAGCCCCCCTACCTCTCCACCTCCCATTGCTCTTCCTTTTACCTTGAACATGGATATGACATCTGGAGCTGCTGTGGCCTTCTTGTTACCTTGGGGTGGTTTTTCGGTTTGTTTGTTTTAGTTCTATCTCTTTAAACCAGGGGTTTGACATCTTGATTAAACTGGTGGTTGGCAAATTAGGACCTTTGGGCTGGCTGCCTTTTTAAAACTGAGGTGTTATTGGAACACAGCCACACGCATTGATTAGGTATTGTCAGTGGCTGCTTCCAGGCTACAAGGACACAGTTGAGTAGTTACCACAGAGACTATTTAGCCCAAAGCCTAAAACGGCTACTCTCTGGCCCTTTTAAGTTTGCTGACCCTTGGTTTAAAGCACCATAAAGTGAGATTTCAGTTACTTGCAGCCAAACACATTCCTCGTGGAATCAACCAGTAACCAGAGAGCTCTGAACACATTTGTGATCAGCATTTCCACCTGTTGAGTTGAATCTTGTCTGGTTAACCAGGTCTGCGCCAGATGAGCATGTTCCTCATTTTGGGTTTTGTCCATTTAATCTCTCCTTCCTTCCTTAACTTTGATTGTCTTTATATTTTCTTTTTAAAAGTAAGATGAGAATGTAAACACATTTCACTTAAGTGCAACCTAAAACTCCCATCAGCTCTCTGATGTTGCAGTATTATAACTGAGCAAGGAATTGGTTTCTGGAGCATAGATAAGGAAGATTGCCTCGGTTTTCACTCAGTGAATAGGGCCTGTTGATGGATTTTAAAGTCTTAACGGATATGATAACCTCCCCCCCCCCCCACACACACAACTTGTTGCCTTCTGTGATCTAGTAGGACCAGAGAAAACTGGCAGTGACACCCAGTCTGTGACCATGTGTCCTACTTTATGCACATCAAACAAGTCACTAACCTGATAGGGGAAGATAACCTGGAAATACAGGTCTGTTTTCAATAACAGCTGTGTCTTTTGAGCAATAAACAGAACCCTAGTTTGATTTTGCATGAAGGTAGAACATCCCCGTATGTGTGAGTACAAAGATAAAAGTCACCTAATAAAAAATATTTTCCTGCTGGTTGCTAAAAAGTATCAGGTAGTAACTGTATTGGTTTTGCCAGTTGCATCATGTAGTGTTGCAGAAAGAGCATTAGATCAGGTTCTAGGAGACTCAGTTAACCAGGAGTCTTGTCAACCGAGTTAACTTCATTGTGCACAGTTCTATATGGACAAGGGCATTTAAGGTCTCCTCCAATTCTAAGATGGTTATACTTTTGAAAATTCTTCAGAGTGTTTGGAACTTACTTGAGGAGTCAATTCAGACAACCAAACAATAAAAAAAAAAAAAAACTCTTGGGAAAATCAAGGTACTTTATTCAGAATGACCTTCTAATTTTGAGGCCCAGGTGCCTCAGATTTTGCCATTGCTCAGGTATCCTTTAACATCAGAGGAATTTTCTGGAAATGGAAACTTCTGGGTGAACTTGGGTTCTCTAAGGGCGATTTGCAATACTATATTTTGACAATCAAATAAAATATATTTCACAGTAAATTTATTTTTTGAAGTATCATTGAGTTTCTTCAAGCCACTGTCTTGAAAGTATATATTTTCAAGGAAATAATGGAACCAAATTAGTTGGAAATTCCAGGGAGTCCAGTAAAAATGGGTAATACCAATACATGGTTAATTCAGCCAAAATTCTCTTGCCTTGCTTAAGAAATGACAGTTCACGAAAGACAGAATTTTAATTGCAGGAATTTTATGATTACAATACCTGTGTCACAGAATCTTAATACTATTTTGAAGTAGGTACGTTGAGACATTTCTTGCTGTTTAGTAAGAACTGCTTGATACAAAGAAAAAGCTTGTTTTTTTGAATTAATGCTTGTTTTTCTTTGGCTTTTCAATTTCCAGGAAGACATAAAGGGACAAATATTTTGGTATAGGGTTCAATCTAAACATTAAGAAAGAAAAAAATTATTTCTACTACTTCCTTTTTTTCCTTTTTCAGAGAACTGTCTCTAGCTGTTCTGGAAAGTATGCTCTAATTAACACTCTGTAATGCCCTAACTCACTGTGTATCTTTATACTTTTAAGAGAAATTTGTGATGTTAGAAAAAGTTAACCATTTGACTCCTTTGAGGGAAAGGTGGGTTATGAATACATAAAAGTTAAAAAATAAAAAAGGCTGCTAGTTTGAAAGACTCTGAAAGAATGTTGACTTTGCAAATAACTTCACAAATTAGCCATTATTTATGCAGCGTGTCTGGTCAGTGTCTAGGTACTAACAAATGATGTATCGGAGGTGAAATTTCCCCCCCCCCCAAAATGTGCTTTTGAAAAAAGGCCTCAGAATTGTCACTTAAAAAGAATAGCATTTTCTGTGCTATAAAATACAGGCACACATATTTTTCTAGTATGATAAGGGATGCAGAAGTGAATATTGAATTCTGTTCCATATCTCTTGCTTTTTTATTTAGTTTTTGTTCCTATATAGTCCTGATAAAAAATAATCTTAAAAGGGCCAAATAATTTTCAAAAGTATATTATGAAAACAAGTGGTGACTTTTTTCTCCCCTAATTCCCTCTAACTTTCCTCTAGTTTTCTTCAGTTTCAACTATTTAGCTTTTTATCATGTGTGTGTTTACCTCTGTCATTCTAAATACTGTGCTTATGTGGCTGCTTGGATTTTTCAGTTTCTGGTACTCTCTCTTGTAAATGCTATTCATGGCTCTTGTGAAATTAGGATTACTCTTTCGTCTTGTTCAGGTCTTCTCCCTGGAGTTACTGATTGTCCTGTCTTGTCACTTAAGCTGTATCCTCATAAATTCATTCCCCATTCCTCCTGGTAATAATTTCAAACAGGTATGCTGTGCAAGTCTATCTGGTCATCTTGGTGGTATTTCTCCCGGAGCTCCCAATCTGCTGCCATCTGGATTGGTTGCTGTCCAGGTTGCTGCGTGGCTGTCCTCCCCCAGCCCCCTGGATTATCATGCCAGGGAATCCCCTGACTTCTTGTGTAGGATCCCTGCTGGGCTCCAAGTCTTCGTCTTTCTTGGCTTACTCCAGGGTGCACTGGAGGTCAGTTTTTTGACGTTTTGCTTATCAAACTCATGATTGATGGTCTAGTTGGTGTAGAATTCTAGGTTGGGAATAATTTTTCCCTTATGGTTTTGAAAGTATTGCTCCATTTGCTTCTAAGCTTCCAGTTTTGCTCTCTAGAGGACCAATGTCATTTTGATCCTGAACTCTTTGTATCTGATCTGTTTTTTGTGTGTGTGGTGGTGGTGGTGGTGATTTTCGTTGTTGTTGTTTTTTGTTTGTTTCAGAATCCAGTTTGGAAACTCCAGTCTTCTGAAATTTCATGGTGTCTGAAATCAGTGTGACTGTTTTCATAGCCAGATGTGTTAGACCTTTCAACTTAAAAACTCAAATCCTTTAGTTCTGTGAAACTTTCTTGATTTTTTTTTTTTTTCTTGATTGGCTCTCCTGGAGTGATCCTCTAATCTTTGTGACTTATATTTTTCATCTCTTTGTTTTTTTGCTCTGTTTCCTGGGAGATTTTTTCTTAAATTTATCTTAAGTCTTTTATTGAGTTCCAAATTTTTGCCCACCCATTTTTTTCCCTACTTCGATTCTTTTTTGTTTTGTAGTATCTTGTTGCTGTTCTTTCATGAACACATTATCTTCTAACTTTAGGCTTTTTTGACATTAACAATATAGATCTGTTTTCATCTCCCTGTACAGCTCAGTTTTTCTCAAGTTGCCTTTTGTTTCTGTTAGGTTTCTATTTTTTGTATTAATGACTTTTCTTAGATGCTCAGCAATTCTCGCCTGTTAAAAGTGGGGCATATAAAGCTAATTCAGTTCTCTGTGCCCAAGTGGGACTTGTCTGCTCTGAGTTTCACCCCAGAAGTGTTTGGTGGTTTTATCCGGGAGGGTCTAGTAATCATACCTTTAGGTTTTCTCTCTTGGGCTGGTCAGATACTCCCAACAACCTCTCAAGCTCCCACCTGGAGGATATAAGCTTAGTTCTCAGTGCTCAGGGAAGCATGTAGGCCAAAGGGCCCAGGGACCTGAGAATTCACTATGTTAAAGTTTCCCTTGGTTCTCTAGGGCACCTGGGTGGCTCAGTTGGTTAAGCGTCCTATTCTTGATCTCAGTTCAGGTCTTAATCTCAGGATCGTGAGTATAAGCCCCGAGTAGGGCTCCACACTGGGTGTCAAGTCTACTTAAAGAAAAAAAAATTTTTTTTTGCTTGATTCCCCTTTTCTGCACATACCCCTGTTATAAGCTGTGCCTGGCGCTCCTCAGTTCAGATACTGAGTTCCATATCTCCCAGGGACGAAGCCTCTAGTCTTCTACTGGGGTAGGCAGGGACAGTTGCCCAGCTAGTGAAATGGGGAAGCAAATCAAGAACTACAAGTCTTTTAAAGGACTTGCAACCAGTCCTTCTCTTTTCAGCCGCACCTTCACTCTCCCTTAGAAGGGATCTCGGATTCCACCAATTTCTGCGCTGCTCCGGAGTCCTGTGAGCTAAGTGTGTCGTCTGACCCTTCCCCCACTGCTTGTGGAGATGGAATTCTTCCGCTCTGCTGGGCCACACTTACCACTCCTTCTGCCAGCTGCTTGCCCGAAAGTTGTAGTTCTTTTCTTTGTCCAAGTGTGGTTGTCGTTTGAAAAAGATCTTTTAATCATTTCAGTACAGTTGCAGGTGAAGGTGGAACTAAATGATTATGTTTTATCGGCCACTTGAATCAGAAGTCTTTCCTCATTTTTCTTACCATACAGATTGCCTTCTCAGCAGTTTGGTCAGAGAGTCTGTGTGCTGTCGGAGCCATTCCACAGAAGTAAGAGCAAACGGAGGCACACTCGGCCTGTGTTTCGATGCTTGTGCCTTTCACTTGTTGTTGTTGTTGTTGTTTAGATCTATTTATTTTAGAGGGAGCACAAGTGGGAGGAAGGCCAGAGGGAGAGAGAATCCCAAGCGGACTCAGCCCGAGCGCGGAGCCCAACGTGGGGCTGAATCCCAGGACCCTGAGATCATGACGTGAGCGGAAACCAAGAGTCCGATGTTTAACTGATGGGGCCACCCAGGCGCCCCTGTGCCTTTCACATTTCTTTTTTTTTTTTAAAGAGGTAACATTGGGCTCCAGTGAAATGTCTCTATCAGAAGGGTTTTCAGTGCACGTGGGCTGTTTTCTCACTCTCCCTGTGCATACGACACCCCCACTCCGGCATACTGAAAGGAACTGGGTGTAGGCGTGTGCCGCATCCTGTGCACCTACACAGTAGTGCTTAGGGTCCGGGTATGTTTTGTGTATTCTGCTCATGTGGTTTAGGGCACCAAAGAGCCGTGGTAGAGGGGCATGGTTTCTCTGAAAAAAGGGCAAGAAAACATAACAGCAACTGATGCATGGACCTCTTTCTTAACTCATTTGGAGGGATTGGGGTTTGTTGGATTAGATGAGCCTTTCCAGTTCCAAATTGGCCATCACTTAAGAATTTTGAAAGTCAATTTATGTTATTTAATATTGCTAATTTTCTCAGATGTGGAATTTGGATATTCATCATTTGGCTTTATCTGAGATGTTGGTTATAGACAGTTGTAGTCTATCTTCAGGGGTTATTGGAAGACTTTTGGTTCAGGTGTATTCATAGTTTGGCTGCCCCTTACCTTTTCTTGGGCCTCTTTCCTGCTTTCCGCAATGGCTACTTCACTATCGCATGGGCCTTTTCAATTTCCATAACAAGTCAAACTATTTTCTTCCTCAAGGCTTACACAACTGCAGCTCCTTCTCCATTCTTTTCCTCGTTCTCAGTCTGGCTAACTTTCATCTATCTTTCAGCTAAGATTGCCGCCCCCCCCCCCCCCCCCCCCCCCCCGGGTATGTCTTCCTAACTCCGTTTAAATTGGACTAGCTCTGTTAAACTTTTAAAAAACACGCTATTGCGGCACCTGGGTGGCTCAGTTGGTTAAGCAGCCAACTCTTGGTTTCGGCTCAGGTCATGATCTCAGGGTCGTGAGATCGAGCCCTGCATTGGGCTCCATGCTCAGTGTGAAGTCTGCCTGAGTTCTTTCCCCTTCCCTTCCCTCTCTCTACCCCCTCTGTTCCCTACCCCACCCCCCGCTTGCATGTGCACTCTCTTTCTGTCTCTCTCAAATAAACAAAATCTTTAAAAAGCACCCTATTCTTTTCCTTCATAGTATTTCTCACTGTCAGTATTAAAATGTTTGTGTTTCTCCTTGTTTAGCATTTAACTTCCTCTCTGGACTATTAACTTCCACGAAGGCAGGGAGCATGCCTTCTTGTTCATCTTTTGGCACCCATGAGCCTCTAATTACTGTGTTTGAGATGCTGGAGTTTGTTGTTTTTGCCACTGTAAGTCTTAACAACTGTACAGAAACGATAAAACTGCTAGGATTAAACGGGTTTAGACTTTCGGCCAGTTCATTGTAAAACTCATTGTCTGTTACTCCCACTATTTGGTTTCTTTTCTTTTTCCTATTGAGGTCTCTTATTTGGTGCTATTAATCTGGATTCTCCAAAGAGAATTTAAAAACTATTTAAAGGGACACCTGGGTGGCCCCGTCGGTTAAGCATCTGCCATCGGCTAAGCATCTGCCGTCGGCTAAGCATCTGCCGTCGGCTCAGGTCATGATTCCGGGGTCCTGGGATTGAGCCCCACATCGGGCTCCCTGCTTGGCGGCAAGCCCGCTTCTCCCTTTCCCTCTGCCTGTTACTTCCCCTGCTTGTGCTCTCTGTCAAAAAAATAAATAAAATCTTAAAAAAAAAATTATTAAAAAATAGCGATCCTCAGGTATCTCTAGTGGCTGTTGCTGGAGACAGTCTTCTTCATGCCTTTGTCTGGAAGTTCCTAGAGGACAAGAACCTGCCTTTCACATATTTGGTTCTCCATTGCAAAATGTCACTTGCTTTAACTGTTACCTAAATATGGCAGTGCTCACATAAGGTTTGTTGAACGATTAATCATATGTAAGATACCAGGTTTGAGTTCCTCACTGGGTCTTGGGTCTAATAATAATTGAAGTGGCATGTCCCTCAGCTCCTAGAAGACCACGCCTTGTAGTCAAAGAACAGATCTGCAGTATGTTAGATGGGCCAGCCAGTGAAGATGGACAGTAATTCGGAGATGTCTGGTATTTGGGGATCCAGGGCCAGGCCCTAACCTGTTGAGAAGAAACAACGTAGAATAACTTTGTTACCTGCTGTCTTTTCCCTAAGAGGTATAAATTTTTGGGCAGTGGTTAAATTTTTGAAAGCAGATTAGGCCTGTGTTCAAATTCCAGATTGTGTTAGCTGTATAATCTTGGGCAAGTGTTTTCTCTAAACTGCAGTTTCCTTCAGGGTCACAGGGGCTGATTAAAGTGCGTACCTCCCAGGGGAGTTGTGAGGATTAAATGCGATAATCCTTCTAAAGTGCTTGGGAAGTACTTCACCCAGACTGAGAGCTCTCCACACCATAGCAGTTACTAGATTTTTCAGGGGTGTGCAATCAGGGGAGTTGGAAAAGTGCAAGGGAATTAGTAGCAAAGATAATTATTAGTAAATGACTCAACATTTTTCCGGGTATTTCATGAAAAATACTCCACAAGCTACATATAAATACATGGATTCTGAGTGGTAACTGAGTTTTCCTGGCTCTAAAATTAGGCAGAAATGTTCAGAATCACTGCTTTAATTTTGACTTTGGATCCACAATTCTGAGAAATTTTGAGTATTTAACCTTAACTTTACAAATTTTATTGTGCCTACACTGCCATATAAAAAGGTAGGGAAAAAGTACAAAACTTGTCTTGAAACTTCTTTACCATTATCAAAATTTTAGGGTGTGTGCATTTTCATTAGTTTCTAGAAGGAAGATTGGGTATTGGGTAATTTGTCAGGGACTTTAAGAAGGCCACAGTCTGGAATCAGCTTAAAAGGGAACAACACAAATTCATGTTTAGGTATCATAGGTACTGATGAACAATTCAAAGCAATGTACATCTGCCAAAAATCTTAGTTCATTTATGACAGTTTAAGACTAAGTTCTTAGAGGAAGTGTTGGGAAAGAAAGAAAAGTGAAAATCTTAATTCTTGAAAATATGGGCAGTGTGGAATTTCTGCAAGTCTCCTAGGGAATTACAGCAAATACAATGGAGTCTGGCATAGATGATGGTCGCATGTGATCTGTTTTTTTATTGGTGCTCATAACCGTGGATGGAAAAGTTGTCTTTATCCCAAAGGACATTTTGTGGTTTGATTAACATGTGACAAATACATTGATTTCCTCCTCAAAATGAAAACTGTATATAACCTAATATATCCTTTATTACTCAACTTTCCAAAGATTTTTATGTACTAGCTTCCAGATTTAGGGATTTTATGGAACATAATAAAGACAAAAGCCTGGATATACGGCTTTACTTTGCCATAAAGACATTAGAAAAACAATACTTATGTACCGTCACTAAGTTCATTTCATGACAGAGAAAGCTTTCACCCCTCCTACCCCTCGGCCTCAGTAGCAAGTTTATAAAGGTAACTTTTTATAGAAAGAAAAGCCCTATATTCTTAACTTTCTCAGTTCACTGTGGATCACTGACCTTCTTAGCTCACACAGCAGTTCTGGGGATCATTCATTTGTATATGGAATGGTCCTAGTTGATGGCTCCACACATACAAAGGAATTGCCATGATTAAAATTGTAAGAGTCTTAAAATCAATGTTACTGAGCCAGATGTAGAAGCTTGTGTATATGACCTGTAGATCACCAAAAAATACCATAGAATTGACAATATGAAAATCATTGGATGTTGGCTTTTACTTTCATAGACTTACTATATTAGCAAATAGGAACAAGGTATTGGACTTGTGCTTTAAGAAGAGAAATCAAATGGTGTTGAAGAGTTTATCGTCCAGAAATCTATTCTAATAAGGAAGGGGAGTTGTGATACTAGGAAATACTTGGGAAGGTCATCCTCTAACAATTCCTCCCACCCCCCTTGCCTTCCAATCACTTATCAAGTATGCAGTGGGTACATTCCACAGCAACAAAACAAAACATTTATCCAGCATCATTGGGATTGGCAGATCTACATAGATAGCCAATCAGATGGGAAAATTTTTAAGTTTTTATCACAGATTTAGTCTTTGCAAGAATATACTGAAGACAGTGTAGTTATCGGTCACTGTGCTATGGTGCAGTGTTTATAAGAAAAATGTAGTACTTTAAAATGGGCAAAAAAAGACGTTTGGATACTCTTTCAATGCCAGGATAAACTTTCATTCCTCTCTGAGGGGATTTCTCTACATAAGGGCCTGAGTTTTTGTCTTTGACTAGACTGTTTTATAACTCTGTAGAACTAGAAGTTGTAGAAAATTGAAACCAGTACAGATAATTCTTGTCCATAGAGATGCAAATTAGTTATATCCTGGGGAATGCAGTTGACCAGTGTTCGCACATTTGTTTCAACATTCCTTTGCTACATTAAATTTGTGGTTCTTTGACTGCTCTTTTGAACTGGCTGTGACCTCTCTTTCCATTCCCTCAGTTAATTAATTAATTATCATGATTTTACCTTTCTTGAAAAATCCTTTTATATAGGGATGCCTTTAAGAGATTTTTGGTAATGCATGAGTGTTTTTTCAGCTTTATGTGACCCTCTACAATGGTGCTCTTGCTGAAATCTTGGGCTTGTGTTTTGACTCATTTTTTCATTCAGACCCTTACTGTCAAGAAGCAGTGTTTGTGTTGATTTTGAGGTGATACAGTTTGGTGGGAAAAGAGTTCATTTCTGAATCAGATGGAGAAAAGATTGAGTTCTCTTCCTGCTCATATATATGTATGTACATATATCCCTTTTTTCTAATTCTGGGCCACTTAGCTCCAGGGAGAGCAAAGTTTCGTCCTCTGTGTCAGATCAGGTGGTCAAAGTGCTCCATATGGGCTTAGCATCCGGTAAATACTCCATAAATGGATGTTACCTTCCCCTCTTTTTAAAAAGATATCTGTCCTTCATCTCTTCCTGTTTTTCACCCTCATGTTTTGCATCTGCCGAAACTAGATAATCTAATCTGTTAGAATTCTATCTAAAATGAATGTCATTAGATTGGGACTACGAACGTGGGGAATTGTACTGTCAATGAAGTATATAAATTTAAAGTTGATACACTTTGGCATATCTCCTTTGACTACCCAGATGCCTTTTTTCTCCATTTTATTTTCTTACCTATGTCTTAGATATAGTTGAGATTGATGGTTAGGTGACCAGAAGTTAGATGTTACCCTATTTGGTTTTAAAATATATTAACCTTTTGTATCTACTTGGGGATAATTATATTTTCTCTTGGTTGATATTAAATCTATGTCCCCTGAGGTTTATATCAACAAGTGAGAGGTGTGTATGTAAAAGATAGAAGAAGAGAGGAAGGAAGAGTAAATTATGTGTGAAGGATTGAGGATTCAGGAGAGTAAGATGAGGCCAGGTGACAGGGAGGAAACAACCTATGATTTTTTTTTCTTTTTCTTTTTTTTTTCTTAAGATGTTTGGACAGACTATTCCCACGTGGGGTGATTGCCCATGGAAGATAGGGAGCCTCCTGAAGCTGTGGCAGAGAATGGGGAATCACATTAACTTTTCCTACCCTTAGAATGGACAACCGCTGCTTCTCTAGGACTTCACTACATTGCTTTTTAATTGAGAAATTTGTTGAAACTTCTTTTCTCTTGATGTCACTCATTCATGGAAGTTGATATGCCAGATATTAATCTGACCTCAGAAAACCCTAATAAGGAAAATGAAAACAAAAATATAACATCCTTTCTTGCAAATACTTCAAGGAAAATTACATACAAAATGATCTTCTGTATAATTTAAAAGATCTGGGCCATTCTCCAGCATCTCTGCTGCTATAACAGATTACCACATGCTTAGTGACTTAAAACAACATACATTAGGGGCGCCTGGGTGGCTCAGTTGGTTAAGCGTCTGCCTTCGGCTCAGGTCATGATTCTGGTGTCCTGGGATTGATCCCTGCATTGCATCAGGCTCCCCGCTGAGCAGGTAAAGAGGGTTTTTGTTGTTTTTTTTCCCTATCCTCCCTGTGTAATTTCCAGCACCCAAAACTGGTTTGTAAACATCTGTTGATCCTACAGCCTGTTTCTTAATGCAAGTCATGGCATAAGTTTTCCCTTCTCCAGAGTTTTCATGTCTTGGCTATGTCTCAAAGCTTGAGGAAGCAAGTTTTGGATGCAGGGCCTCTGATGAGGGCTTGTCATTTTGCTACACTATTATGCTCTGCATGTTCTAAGCCTTTTAAAGTAGCTGAATGTTTTCAATAAGCGAATGAGCTGCCGCTGTTGGGACTTGCATTTTTCTCCCCCAAATGTTGAAGTACTGATTGAATCTTGTCAGTGCAAAGCATCCAGACCTTTTTTATGCACTGCGCTAGACAGATTGCTTGTAAGAAATGTAGGCAGGTAAAAGGATTAGTTTTAATTACGCTGAGAGCTAGTGTGATCATGAAGCAGGGGCAGCCCCTCCTGTTTAGGTGCTTTTCTGTGACACCGGCCTTAAGACATTCCCTGAAAGGTGAGTTAAAAGAGCAATCACTTCAAGTTCTTTCCTTGGCCTTTGTGAGATGTTTCTCATTACCTGAAGATACGCAGGCAAGTTTGTGCTGCCTTTTCACCATGACACTCCAGATTAATATTTCCTCCCCTTTTCCTTCTGTCTTACACTTCCAATTCCAGATTCTTCCCGTCAGCATAGTCTCAGAGTGGGTCTTCTCATTGTGAGGTGCAGTTGGGATGTAAGTGAATTGCTCCACATACGGTAACATACAGAGAGACGAGAAGGACTTCGTTTAGGAGTCCACTCAGGACCTGGGAATGACCTGCCAGAGTTATTCTTGTCTGGGCGCTAGCGTCTGGGGGACACAGACCAAGTTCAGTTCTTTAAAAGTGGGATGGGGTGAGACCCAGACTTGATCTTTTCCAATTTCGTGCTTGTTTTCTTTCCATTTTCTATCACTAAAAAGACTGTGCATTAAAATTTTAAAGAGCTTATATGTTGCAAAGCTGGGCCAGCAAGTGTGCTAATCAACTACTTTATTATTTCTTGTTGCTGTTGATCTATATTCAAAGTAGAATTTCCCATGATGTCACAAGAATGTTTAATTGCTTTTTCTTTAGGGTCCAAGCTATATAATTTTAACAATTGAAGCTTGTTTACCTGATTAGGGGGTGCAGGCCTGAGAAAGAAATATGGTCTCAGAAATTTTAACCTTTGATCTGAGTCCTGCTTGACTTTTTATTACCAAAGATTCCTTTTGAAAAAGTGATGAAAATGTCCCCTGATTCTTAAATATTCAAATTTAAATTTTAAGTGGCTAAAGTGACTTTAAGTAGAATAGTGATGAGTTCAGTCTAAAATAAGTTTCCTTTAAATACCTACTTGACCTTCTAAATTTTAGTCTTGGACCAGCCAAAATGCTCTATAAATTTTAACTTCAACAAGTAATTTGTGTTCCACATGCTGACTCTCTTGGGCCATTCTGGTGAGCTACATACTCAATCTTTTAAGTTTTGAAATGAACTCTGCTTTTTTTTTTTTTTTTTAGTAAAAGCTGTTAGATCATAAAGTGAAAAGTATTCTGTGACCTAAAATTTCATGATTTTGACCAATAAAGAAAAATGTAACGTGTAGCTGATGGGGATATAGAAGGGAAGAACATTAGAATGAGAACAGACACACTGGTCCTGGTGGGTTTATTAGGCTTTGCCTCACAGGTATATAGTGTGTTGTTCTTGCTGTTGAAAAGTGTTCAAACGTTTTGGACTATGCTAATAAACTTCATTCTAATGTGTTTGAGGTAAAAAAATAAAGAATAAGACAGAAAACCAGTAATACCACCAATATTAAAGGAAGTGCAAATCTTACCAGTCACAAAGAGGTAAAACCAACACATCTGTTTCCTGCAAATGTTAGTCTACCACTGGAGCCAGGTGTCTTTATTGCTCAAGAATCAATACAGTATATTTACTGGTGTGTTCTTTGGAGCTTAAAATTTTCGCCCTTTACTGTAAAATTCATATGATTGAAAATATAGTAGGACTGTTGGTTTTGATTTCCTTTTCTTCCTCCAATCCTCATTCCAACAAGGCTTATATGGGTAACTAGTAACCCTAACATAAATAAATGTTTATTCACATTTGTAAGAGTTCTATTTCAATTGGATATACTTAAATCTAATCACTTACAATTCAGTATATCTCACTATAGCTGTTAACGTAATTTCATGTTTTAATAAGGAATGATGGAGAGAGCATGAACATATAAATACCAACATTTTGAATAACAACCAGAATCTTGGGCTTTCTATTCTCTCCATACCAACAGAAATGTTAATATTGTGTAAAATAAGCTTGAGGTAGCATGGTATAGTGATAGCAATAATAATTGTCTTAGTGCGGGCTGCTGTGCCAAAGTACTATAGAATGAGTGGCTTAAACAACAAACATTTATTTATTTATTTTTTTACAGTTTGAGAGCCTCGGAAGTCCCAGGTGAAAGAGTTAGCAGATTCAGTGTCTGATGAGGGCCTGCTTCCTGAGGTTCATAGACAGCCCAGACTTTTTGCTGTGTTTTCACATGGTGGGAGGGACAGGATTGTTCTCTGGCATCTCTTTTATATAAGGGCACCAATCCCACTCATGAGGGCTCCACCCTTAAAGACCTGATCACCTCCCAAAGGCCCTACTTCCCAATACTGTCCTATCGGGGGTTAGCATTTCAAAACAATGAATTTGAAGGGGGAGACGTAAACATTTAGCCCGCAACAGTAGTAATTAGCACTTACTGCTTCATTGCCAGTGTAATACTCTTGAGCACTTTATATTAGAACAAACTTAGCTTGACAAAAAACTATATAATTATCACCATTATGGAGATAAGAAAACAGTCCCAGAGGGGTTAAAGGATTAGCAAAGGTGGCTCAGCTAGTAAATAATGAAGCTGGGTGAGAGTCAAACCCAGAAGTCGGATGCTAGAGTTTGAGCTCTCAACTTCTAAGTAGTAGAGAAAGCTGCAGTCCATATTCCCTGTCTCCCTCCAAGCAAGCCTGTGATCTTTTTGATTAATATGCTTCAGTATTTTGAGGGTTCAGTGTTTTCATCTGTGAAATGACAACGTTATACACTATAAGGTCTTCTTTAGCCCTAAAATCTAAATTCTGGGGGTGCCTGGATGTCTCAGTCGTTAAACATCTGCCTTTGGCTCAGGTCATGGTCCCAGGGTCCTGGGATGGAGCCCCGCATCGGGCTCCCTGCTCCGTGGGGGGCCTGCTTCTCCCTGTCCCACTCCCCTGCTTGTGTTCCCTCTCTCGCTGTCTCTCTCTGTCAAATAAATAAATAAAATCTTAAAAAAAAATTAAATAAAATCTAAATTCTGTATAGTTTAAAATTAACCATGTATCAGCCAGTTGGGGACTGGTTAAATCCATTTTGGGGTGATCATACAGTGAAACTCTGTGCTGACATTAAAAAGAATCAACAGAACAGAGGATTGTCTGTGAGAAATCAGAAACAATGAACTAACTAGTTGTATAACTATGCATACAGTGATCCTGTTTTTGTGTAAAAAGAAAAAATGGTGTATAAACACTAGTATATATGCATAAAAAAGTTGAAGAACCAAACACCTATAATCATTTCGGAGGTTAGAGTATGGAGGGACTTTGACTTTTCTCCCTTATACATTTGATTGAATTATTTTTTACAAGTACTTTAAGCATCAGAAAAAAATAGAAAAAAGTCAAATGTACATCTATGTGTGCCTATAACTGGACTAGACATAACAGAACTTTTCCTGAAACATGAGGGGTTGGACCAACCTTTAGATTAATGGAGACAGCAAATTATTTCCTTCTGTAGCCTGTGGAAGGATTTTATGGCCTCCATTTGTTTTTGTAGTTATTTAAGTCATCCTATTTTGTATCCTGGTAAAATCTTCTTTGCAGGATTCCTTATGAATAAAAACAAGGTAAGGGGTTGGATTCATTTTATTCCACATTTTTATTGATTGTCTGAACACAAAATTTTAATTTCTCTTTGTTGAAATAACCCTCTCGAGTCTTGTTGCCTCAGTATATATTGACCACAGGTTGTTTGATTTTTGAGAGGGACACCCCAATTATGGGGATAGGGGTTTTTATAAGAAATGTATAGCTCTGACTCAAAACTCCTGGTTCCAGAAGCTTTCAGGCAGCTTTATCTTTTTTCCTTATATAAATCAAATGATTCAGACAATTGTTTTCATTCTTAGCCCCAAAGAGCAGTTAGTATGTAAGTGTTCATATCTCATTTAAATTATTGTTCTTAAGGGACGCCTGCGTGGCTCAGTTGGTTAGGTGACTGCCTTCGGCTCAGGTTATGGTTCCAGGGTCCTGGGATCGAGCCCCGCATCGGGCTTTCTGCTTGGCGGGAAGCTTGCTTCTCTCTCGCCCACTTCCCCTGCTTCTGTTCCCTCTCGCTGTCTCTCTCTGTCAATTAAATAAATGGATAAAATCTTTACAAAAAAAATTATTGTTCTTAAAATATACTTTAAAGTGAACTCCCCTGCATCTGTTATTCTTACAAGATAATTTTCAAAGTCTGAGACAAGGAATACCTTTTTTAGATCTTTCTGAGGCTTGCAAGTAAATTACCAATAAGAATATGGGTAGTGAATAGAGACTCTACCTCAAAAAGTGAGACTAAAACCTTCATATTTTCCATTAATCCAACCTAACCTTGATTCTGGACTATTTTAATGGATCTGTTCAATTTGCTGAGATTAGACATGATTAATTTTATCCATTGATTGACACATTTCACAAACACGCTGTCAGGCATAATGCAAAGTTGAATAAATGATTGTGTTAAACCGTACATTTAATGGGAGAGACAGACATTCAGTCATATGTTGGCTCTAATGCAATATAGTAATTGATCATGAGCAACATGAAATAATGAGTATACAGAGTGCAGTGTGAGCCTAGAGCAGGGAGGAGGAGTTAGGAGGGGTAAGTGGGCCATGAGAAATGAGAACAGTATTGCCTCTTGGACAAAAGGAATATGGACTTACTTTCTGAGTAATCATCCTGAGTGTCTCAGGAAGTCTGTATATCGTTTCCATCTACTATAGAGATGGGGACACCCTACTGTGTGGGAAACCCCACTCCAGGCCAGCCCTTTGGGAATCCAAATAGCATGACTAGAGATCCCCTTGGGAAGTGTGTACAGCTAAAAGTAAACCTCTTCCATGGTAGGAGTTAGATAACAGGGGATTCGTTTTTTTGTGTATGATGTATCAGGTATGCTGATAGTAGATTCTTTCCAGGCTTTGGCCTTCTAGACTGTATTTAACCTATAAATTACAGTGCTTAAAGCTATGTAAAGTTATTCTATCTTCTATTACCCAACCCCTCTCCTCACTTTGACAAAAAGGTAGATAATTTTTTGTTTGTTTGTTTTTTCCTCCCCTTGCCAGGTCAAAGATTTTTATTAGGGTAAGACTAGAGAAAGATTTTTCATTTTAGGTGGCTGGAAAGTACATCCAGCTGAAAACCATCAACCATTTAGACTACATGCTTCATTTGAGTTGTGTTTCTGGATGCAAGTCAAGTATGACAACTGTGAGTTTCATAACTTTTCTAACTTGCTTCAAAAATGTTTTGGGGCCAAAATAGTTCTGAGATCTTTTCTGTGCTCTCCTGGTGAGGCCTTCTGAAGGTTATCAAGGTTAAGACTATGTAGCTGGGTCTCAGAGCATTGCAGGAAGTGAGCAGTCATGAGTCTTAGGCTTGCATCCTCTTCTATCCTTGCCTGTGTTCTCCCAGTCATGACTTGTCACTTCTTGTTCAAGACGAACATCTCACTGGGTCCACGTCTCAACAAAGATAAACTAATAATGTGTTACCTATTTTGTCTGTCTTAGCAATGCTCAGGTTCTTTCATTGGAGTTACAATTTGTAGACAATGGAGAGTAAGTTAGGAAGGGGAAATACATTGTGGAAGGTTGAGTGGACAAGGAGCAACTATGGAAAGTAATAGTGGGGATAATTCCAATGAGTGACAGTCATAGTCAGGATTATACAGTGTTCACAACCATAATCTCCCAGTGAACACTCAAATCCAGATGGTACTTTCCATTTGGTGCTTTATTTGTGGTAGATCCATCAATGATATCTCATCGGTGATATCTCAGACTGATTTTATAACCGTAAATCTGAACAACCTTAATAGAGCCCTTTGAGCTACTTCAGTGAATCAACAAGTAGTTGATTCAGCAGCTGTGATGTGCTAGACATATGTTGAAGTAGTTACAGTTCTGTCAATAAACAATGAAGGCTCTGTTGTAAAACAGTAGGGATAGAACATATATACATTGAAGAAAAATTTAAGAGGTAGAATTAACACAAGTGGGGGCCTTCATGAATTGTGAGCAGTGTGAAAGAGAAAGGAGTGAGGATGTTTAAATGGTTTCTGGCGTTAGATGATGGGTTGGATGGTACCATTTACTAAAGTAGGACATATAGGAATGAGGAACAAATGGGTGGGAAGATTAATGATGAATTTGAGTTTTTGAGTGCCTAAGGGATATCTAGATATAGATGTCTAACAGGAAACTTAAAAACACTGGCTTGAGTCTCCAGAAAGAGATCGAAGCCTATACATAGGATTTGGAAGTCCTCAATATAGTTGAAACAATGAGAATTGAGGGGAATGGCCCAGGTAAAACATGTCAAGTGAGAAAGAGCATATTTGGACATATACACCCTGGATTTCCATTTCCACTATTCCCCTGAGATTATCAAGATCACCAACATCCTGCATATTCCCAAATATAACGTTTATCTGTGTGTTCTGATCTTAAGTTACTACTTAGAAGCATTTATCTTAGTTGATCACCTTCTCCTCCCTCTTGTTGAAACACTTAATCTTTCTTGACTTTTATGACCCTGTTTTCTAGTTGTTCCCCGCCCCCCCCTCAGTCAGACTGCTTGGTTTCTCCTCTTGTACCCAACTCAGAAAGGTTGGACAGCTCCAGGAGTCTGCCTAGACCTACCCCCTCTTTGTCATTGGCATGATATTAGTGTTGTAATTCTAGAGGAAAACAAAACTTCCTAAGTCAGATAAAGGTATAAGATATGCCAAAACCAATAAGATGTGATTTAAGAGGATATGTGTTCATGTTCAAGGAAAAGATAGATAGAATATAAACTCCATTGACCTCAATCTAATAAGAGGTTAGGAAATAATCCAATATGCTTGTAGAGGATCTGTGGAAACCATTCAACAAATTAGTTTAAAAATATTTATTGCTTGGGTGTAACGCCTGGGTGGCTTAGTCGGTTGAGCCTCCAACTCTTGGTTTCTGCTCAGGTCATGATCTCAGGGTCATGACGTTGGGCTCCACGTTCAGGGCAGAGTCTGCTTGGGTTTCTCTTTCCCTCTCCCTCTGTTCCTTCCCACCACTCACGTGCGCGCTCTCTCTCTCTCTCTCTCAAATAGATAAATCTTTAATAATAAATGTATGGGATGTGTGCTCATGTTCTAGTTGCTAAGGATGTATCAGTCAAAAGCCTGCGAGAACTCCTGCCCTCATAGGATTTCCATTCTAGTGAGGGGAGATTTCAAACCAATGAATAAGTAAATTATTGAATATCTTCTTATGAAGATAAATGTTATGGAAAAACATAGCAGGAAAGGGGGATAGGGAATGTTGTGAGGAGGGAAGGATATACTTTTTAATAAAGAGTAATTAGGGCACGTCTCACTGAAAAGTGATTATGAGCAGAGACCCAAACAAGATAAAGGAGTGACTGAATCACCTGTGTATCTAGGGTGAGAGATTTGCAGGCAGAGGGAATGGCAAGTGCGAGGGCCCTGAAGTAGGATTGTGCCTTGCATGATCCATGAACTGCTGAGACACCAGTTTGCCTGAGCAACTGGGGGATGAAATTGTAGGACGGGGAGGGATGGTAGGGACAGAGGTGGTGGCAGATTTTATAGGATCATACAGTCCATTATAAGGACTTTAATTTTTACCCTGAGTTAGGTTGGTGGCCTGAGAGGACTTAGAGTGGAAAAGAGCTATGGTGTGTGTGTGTGTGTGTGTGTTTAAAGGAATGTCCTCTTTTTAAAAATTTTTTTAAAGATTTATTTATTTTAGAGACAAGAGTGTGCACACGTGAACTGGGGGGGGGGGGGGAGGAGCAGAGGGAGAGGGAGAAAGAATTTCCAGCAGACTCCTCGATGAGTGAGGAGCCCTACAAAGGGTTTGATCCCATGGCGCTGAGATCATGATCTGAACCGAAATCGAGTCAGATGCTCAACCAACTGAGCCACCCAGGCGCCCCAGAGCTGTGCTGCATTTTAACAGGACCGCTCCAGTTGCTGTTTTGTAAACAGATTCTGGGGAGGCTAGGGTGGGAGGAGGAAGCCAGCTGTGAGACTACGCAGTCTCCCTGTCCCCCTTAGCTGTTGGGGATACGATCTAAGACCCCCAGTGGATACTAGATACCTCAGATAGTACTGAACCCGTGTATGTGTTTTTTCCTGTACGTAGATACCTGTGATAAAGTTTAATTTATAAAATAGACACAGATTAACAACTAATAAAAAAATAGAACAATTATAACAATATACCGTAATAAAAGTTATGTGAAGTGGTCTCTCTCTCACAGTCTTATTGGCCTGCACTCACCCTCCTTGTGATGATGTGAGATGATAAAGTGCCTATGTGATGAGGTGAAGTTAGGGGAATGACGTAGGCGCTGTGACGTAGCATTGGGCTCCTATTGACCTGCTGAGGATACTCTTTAGAAGGAGGATCACCTGCTTCTGGAGTGAGCTTCAATGTGCATAACTGGAATAGCAGAAAACAAAGCTGCGGCTAAGGGGAGAGTAATCCAGACAAACGGTGATCATGGCTTAGGCCAGAGTTGTAAGGGTAGAGGGCAAGCAGTAGTTGGATTCTGGATATATTTTGAAGCTATTACTGGCAGAATTTCCTGATTGATTAGTTGTGTGGTTTGAGAGAAAAAAAAAGATACCAAGGATTATCCCAGGGTTTTTGGCCTGAGCGCAAATGGAGTTGTCACTAATGGAGGAGGAAAAGGTTGGAAACAAGTGAGGAGTGCTATTCTGGCTATGTTCAGTTTGAGACGCCAGTTAGATATCCAAGTTGGGATAGGCAGAATAATTTGCTTATGAGTTCAGAGGTCCATGCTGCAGATGTAAATTTAAAGTTAAAAGCTTCTAGAGACATGGAAAGCATGTGACTGGATGAGATCAAGCATGTGAGTGTAGATAGAAAAGAAGCTTTAGGTCAGCCTCAGATATCCCAGGAGTAAGAGGTTGGTGGGATGAAGCAACTAGAGAGGAACCCCCTTCTCTGTAAAATAAGAGAAAATCCAGAAGAGTGGGTGGTGTCCAGGAGTTAAGTGAGAAAGCTGTAAGGCGGAAACGGTGAGAGTTGTGTTAAAAGGACCTGTAACATGAGGGCTGAGATTTGACCGTTGGGTCTATACTGGGGACATCACTGATGACCTTGAGGAGAAGAGAGCACATGGTTAAAGCCTGATAAGAGTGGGTTTGGGAGAGAAAGGAAAGAGAGGAAACAGAGATGATGCTTTTAAATTGTTTTGCTCTAACAGAAAACAGAAATGGAGGAAGAAATGGGTCCTGGAGAGAGTCCTTGCCTTTCTCCCCTTCCCTCTGCCCTTCCCCCTCTTTTCCTCTAATCCCCCTTTCCTGGTTCGAGAAATAGCCGCATGCTGTATACTGGTGGGCATCACCCAGTAGGAGGGGGAATTTAGGGACAGGGAGGAGGAAAGCTGTAGCACTTTCCTCGATTAGGCTGAAGGGATTAGAATCTGGTGGTAAGACTGGTTTTCCAGAAGAGCAATATAGCAACCCACAATATTGGCCTTAATGTGTCCTTAGAGCTAGATGGGAAGCCATTAAAATGCAAAGAAATGCAAATTCAGTGAATTAATGAAATAATTTAGGTACAGCCTAGGAGGGATGTTGCTGATCCAGATCTCAGGGAAGAATTATGTGGTATCAGCTTCACTCTGGGGTACCTGCTCCTTAACAAAACCATTTTTAAGGCCTGGCATTTCCATTATGAAATTTAGAATTATGGATGGGCATAAAGTAAATCAAACTTTAATTATTGATATTTTCGTGGTAGGTTTGAAATAACATTTTAATTTTTGTAATTAAAAGATTTTTTCTATAATCATGATTTAATTGTGATTCTAATTAAAACTATCAAATTGAATAATTTAGACTTGTGATCTTAGTATGTTTTTGTAATCAGGATTGAAATGTTTGAGAATTTAAGATCTACCAAGTTTTATGTTTGATTTATTGATGTTACAAAGAATTTAGTGCTTCGAAATGTTTGTGTTAAGCCAATATATTAAATTTATAAATACAATTTAAAGGGAATTTAATGAATTAAGTTTGTTAAAGTACAATAATGGGATTTATAAGACAAAAGCATAAGGAAGAGTGAAGTTTTTACATTTTGCCTTTAGTAATTTTAACATTAGTTTACAAAAGGAGTCATTTCTTACAAGAATACCAAGAAAACTCACACTCCCCTCCGGACATACAGACTCCCTAGGTGACCTCACCCGTGGCTTAAAAACTACCCAGCAATACTCCTATTTATATCAACACTGACCCCTCTTCAGAACCCCAAACTAATAGGCATCTCAGAGATAACTAAAACCAAATTCTTAAATTTCTTTCTCCTCCAGTACCCCCAAACCTTAATTCCTTAGTTGTTAAAGCCAGAAATGTAGGTGTCATTCTTGATTTCATTTCAATTGCTAAGAAGACTCTATCAGGGTTCTGGCAGGGAAAAAAATGATCTATTCAAATTGGGTAATTTGAGGAGCTTTAACTAATGAGAATATACAGAGGTGTGGACACTGTATGAGGAAACCATCGATAGTCCCAAAGGAGCAAAGTGAGGGAGCCCTTATGGGAACCCAGAGGCAGAGAGGGCTGAGTGGAGGGGCTAGCCTGATTGGAGCTGTGGGTCTCACTTTCAGGCAGCTGAGGGAATAAACACCCAGTTTCATTCTTTCTGCCTTCTCTTACTGGTGCCTCTACTCTGTGCAATCGGACTAGAAGACAAGGCCGGGGTGCCCAGCTGTGCAGTCCCTACAGCTCAGCCTGCGGGCCCACGGAGCAGGGAGGAGAAGAGCGGAGGTGGGCACCCAGCACAGAGGGTGGTGAAGCCTGCAGTACATTACCTGGGACCTATCCTAAATAAATAGTTTTTCTTCCCCCATGTATTTTCTGCATTTGGTGTCCATTTCCTGTTACACCTATCTTTGAACTCTCCTTTTCTTCGTGGTTTATGACCCTCTTTCTGTTGTTTTTTAGGTCTTTTTTTTTTCCCTCTTGAGTAATGAAGCCCTCATCACACCTAGGGTATCACTGTTTCCTGAAACACTCATCTAGTCAGGCAGCGGTCTTAGAAGGCTAGCCAGAAATTTTGTTAATTAATATGCTTTTTATAGCCAGATAATTTGAATGTTAAGTTGTTAGAAATTGTTTTAAACCTGATGAACGTATGTGAAGTGTAATTATTAGCAGTTGACATTTTAGTATTGTATGCTTTGTTTTCTAAATCTTGAACCTTTTTGAAATCTCATTAATTGTTGGAGTAGAAGAAATACTGAGTCTTGTAATGCAAGTGTAGGAAATGCTCCAGCTGAGATTCGGTAGAGTATTTGAGGCGGCAGTTGCAACTCCCACTGAGGCATATCCTGTGTGAAGTCACAGGTGAGCGAGCACATTACTAGTGCGCTCTGTATGACCCCCCTTTGGCTCCTTTTGCCTTTCTATCCTTGGTCTGTGAACGCTGGAAATCCCTACTTTAACCTGAATTGAAGGGGATTTAGAGTATATCTTTTGCTCCTATTTGTTCACATTTTATTGGATCTCTTTTTATTACCTTATTCACTTCTTATTTCTTTCAAAGAAGGACTAGCTATGGCTTACAATAAAAAATCGAAGAAAGCATATAAGAAATACATGATTTAACACTGCATAATGTAGCATTTCAAAAATCTCAGGGTTGAAGATTTCATATCATCTGTACTTTTTTGAGGGTGAATAGAAATATGTGAATAGAAATTATAGGAAATTGTAAATCACGGAAAACTAATAGGATTGCAGAGAGCTGTGGTGTTCATGTATACTTGATTTGGAAGTCTTGCTAGTTAAGAAAATCTCAGGGCAATTTTGTATTCTCTACCATACCCCACTGCTACCAGATTATGTGACCGTGAGGTCTTACTTTAATATATACAGAATTAGTTAAGACAAGACTGAAATTCTTTGTTTCAGATTTTTACGTAGCAGAGAATACTTGCATTTTTCCGGTAATGTCTTACTCCCCTTGTGATTCCCAGATGAGTCCTGATCCTCTCAGATACATTTTATGTACTCTTTTGGTGATGAATATTTTATCTCTGCCAACAGTGTCTCTAATTTGTCCATGAACAGTTCCCTCGAGGACCTTTGTATGCACTATTATTGTAATTATAAAATCGATTCTAACACTAGATTCAAAGAATCATGAGTGTAGCCTTTCCTGCTTCTGGAGAGCCATGGAGAACTACAGAGTCCATTCAGGTGGGGTCATAATTCCTTGTACAGACTGCCGTAAATTATTTCCACAGATTCACCAAATGAGACAAAATGTCCTTTAAAAAACAAAACAAACAAACCACGTCGTTATCTAATGCTTTTCCTTCCAACCTCCTTCTCCATATCGTTAGTTGTTCTTTAACATGCTTGTTTACTGCAAGCATTCAGATTTTATTCTTTTGGGAAAGCTGAATTTGTCAGCCAAAGACCATGGTTTTTAAAAATTTTTAATTTTTTACAAAGCATAAATATGATTGCTCTTTTTGTGTGTGTATGTTCCAGGTGAGTAGTTTTTTGTTGTAACAGTTGCTTCTCGATTATGCTATAATTTGCAAACCAGAAAAGGGAGACTGGAAGAATTATACATTGGAGAAATATGTTGAACACCAGAATGGTCTATTAAAGAACAAAAACAAAAAAATGGCCCAGTCACACATCATCAGGGGATTTGTGTTTCTAGTGACAAGCTATAGCACAGACAACTACCTGATTGAATTTTTGTTCTTAAGTAACAAAAGCTACGTGCTGTACACATCTCCAAGTCTGCCCTGTCCCATTTTCCACCAAGATACTAAAGTGAAAGGAAAGCGAGAATATGCAAGTATGGACATCAGAGGTGCCAGGCATTAGCCTTCTGTACGTACACAGCCAACCCCCACCTTCATACATGTAAGAATAGAGCGGTAGGACGATGGAAGGAAAGCCGAGAATGCATGTAGGATAGAAGAGCTGTGAGTGCATAAGTGGGACATTAAGAGGGCAAACATGTTTGCTCAGGAAAATCCCAGCCAGATTTTCTACTAGCTTCCATCCTGCCCTCTGCCTTGAGTCAGCTGGACTCTTCTTGGCCATTCCTAAGACTCTGGCATATTCTTTCAGAGTAAATCCGTGGAATTGGAAGATCAACAAATGCTGTTGTATTTTATGTTCTTTAAATTGTAATAATAGAAAAAGTCTGCTGTCTGTTGGGCCAAGGGACAAAATGTGTAGTTGGTATTGTTTTTGGCTGCCCTACAAATGAATGCTCTATTTGCAATCCCGCAGGATCTTGGCTTTGGGGCTCCCTCCTTTCATTGCTGAAGGTAGGGGACAGCTATTTTTGTTCTCTGCTCCCTGGCAGCCAGGACCCCAGTATGAAGCCGAGGTTCATCCAGTTGGATGCTCCAGCCTGATGCTCATTGGCACCTGGCTGGTGCAGTCAGAGGTCATTCTTCCACCACAGTGGAGTTGGGTGCAGGGTGCCAAGTACAAATGGCGACTCCTAAAGTAGCGGTTGCTGCCATGTCACCATGGGCTGCCTTGGTTCTTGCTGTCCTTTAGCTTCTCATCTATTCTGTGAATTATCAGTATGCTGCTGTTTAGAAGCAAACTCCTGTCTGGTGTAAAAGAAAAAGGACACTTCTTTGAAATGATCGTATTTTCTTGGTAGCTCGAGAACTCCTTTGATGGGAGTTGGTGCCTTATTTGACCCCTCAAGAAAGAAGAAAAAAGTTGATCGGACTTTGTTGTGGGAAGACCCCAGATAAATAGGTCAGGCCCACAGAGTCCTCAGATATCTTCACCAACCTGTTAAATGGGACCCGTATTGTCTCTATAACCTATATGGGGACATAATTTAAGGCATTTGTGCTGTATCCCAGGGAATTAAATAGAGCAAATAATAAAAATGTTTTTAATATGAAGTCCACGTGCTACTTCTGAGGGAACGGAAGATTATTTTTGTTGGTATTTCATTTTTGATCAGTGACGTGTGGGGGCTGAGAGAAACCTGGTGATGGCTCTGATGACCTCAGATGGAGCTGCCTTCATCTGTGTTCAGCCTCTGTGAAGTTTGACAGTGGCTGGAAAGCGCCTCTTTAATGAAATGCACCTTTAAATAACTCTCTCCGATTAATTCCAGCTTCTAAAGTGAGAAGATGACTTGAACTACCACTGCTGCCAGCTCAGCTGTGGATCTGAAATACCCAGCTGGGCCCCCCCCACCAGTGCAGACTCTGCAGTCAGAATCTGTCTGACACGGGCGTTGATGTGTGAGGCGAGAGCACATCTCGCGCACTGTGTTGGCTCCTCAGTGCTAGACCGTAGTAAACATTCATCTTTGTCAGCAGTTAACAGCAACGAGATTTGAGGATATACGTGGGTTACAGACCCTTGATTCCCTATTATGCTTTTGTCTAGGTCCACATACACGTAGGAGAAGATTCACATTCAGTTCAGAGAATTGGTTTACCTGTTAAGATATACCAGTAATGTTTAAAAGCCGTTTCATAGGAGTTTTCTCCTCTCAGGTGAAGAAAAAAAAAAAATCCAGTGATGGTCCCACAATACATCATATCGTGATCCCTTTTAATGGCTGTTATTATAGCAAATCAAAGGACTGTCTACATGTCCTTGGTCACCGTTGGCATTTGGTATATCATATCAGAACTTTGACCAAATGGGTAATAAAATAAATCCAAATGCTGAATTAATTCTTTAATTATCTACTCTGAAGAGAGTCCTGATTGGCCAGAAAAATCTGTTCTCTTTAGGAAAACAACTCTAAGTGAGAAATCTAATAAGTCATGATGGTAATACCTACTGATTGAGCACTATTGAGAGCATTTGGTATAGAGTATCTCACTGACTACTCCCAGCAATCTGGGACATGATCCCCACTTTCTGGATTGGGAAACAGATATCAGTGAAATAACTTCTCCAGATCCCAGTGGGGCTCCATTTCAGGCTTGTCAGACTGTGCACTTAATAAAGCCATGTATTGAATCATGGGGGAGCTTATCAACCACAGGGTGGATGCTGTGTCAGACACTGAAGTTCCAAAGCTGAATTAGAAGTGGTGCCTACATTCAAGGGCTCCAAGTCTGGTAGGGGGAATATGGACTGGAAATCAGCTTCACAGAATGAGAAGTGTTACGACAGTGGAATAGAAAAGGTGCTAAAGAAGTTAAAGAAGATCATCTAAATCAGACTGAGGGCAAAGAAGTCTTTCTGGGAAAAAAAAGATCATGGAGCTGAATTTCGAAGGGTGACAGGAGCCAGCTAGAGGGAGATAGTGGAGAATGATGTGTAGGCAGAGGGCCAGTTCCTTGCACTTGGAGCATGAAAGAGACTGGAACACGACCTGTGCACACAGATCTGTATGACTGCCATGGGGGTCATTAATATGGTGGAAAATCATCTCCTATACATTATAAACTTAAGATATAACTTTAAATTTTGTGTGTCGAACCCTGGTTTAGGTGCTTTACAGACATTAACAACCATTATCTCACGTGATCCCTCGAACAGCCATTGGAGACCACAAATGAAGGCAAAGTCTAGATCATGAGGAGCCTATCTGCTTAGATAAGGAGCTTGGACTTTATCCTGACATTCTAGGTGGTCGTGGAAAGATTTGAAATCTTGGGAATGACTTGATGTGTTTAAGAAAGGTCATTGTTAGCATTTTGGAGACTGAACTGGAGTCTGTAAACCTGAGGTAAGGAGACCAGTTGGGAGAACAGACTGTATTATCTAGGAGATAGTGGGAATGTTTTTGAACAAAGGCTTTAGGGCTGAGAACAGCGGGGAGATCACAGAGACTGAGTGGGACAAATCAGGAATTGGTGACTGATGGGATATGTGGGCCTCAGATCCATCTTTGTGGAGCCTAAAGATTGTTAAGTGAAGGAATGCTCTGTTGTTTCCCAAAATCTGGGAATAGGATTTCCACTGTTAGGGGCTACCAGGAAGCCAACTTGAGTTTGGTTTGTTTTGCTTTCTTGTATTACAAGGCTCCCCAGCTCCAGTTCCAAAAGCACCCAAAGTACCAAGAGCAGAGAGAATTTGCTTTGTTAGGGTCTCTTCTGGGGATTTTTAGAGGATACTTAAACCTACTTGAAGGTCCACTTAGGGAGCCTAGCTCTTTTTAAATGTCTTCATTTCCTGACTCTTCCAAATGTCTTCATTCCCTGACTCTTCCTAAGTGTACAAAGTATAGGAAAATGCCCTTGGTAAGGAATATTAAACTGTTTATATATTTTTATGCCCCACTTCCCATCTAGAAGTGTTCTGTTCAGATAGTGACCAAAAATGAGATTTGATACAAAATGCGTTAATCGTTCATTTTCAGCTCAATTTTTTATTTCTTGGCTCTATAGGAAAAAAAAAATACATGGTCTGAAACTGACCCAGGTGAAGCCCTAATTTGGGTACGTGTGTGAATATGCATATAAAGCTTGAGTCTTATTACACACAGTCATGCCTGGGAAATTTTCTGCTAGTTTTATTGGATGATTCTGTTATTTTAAAAATCGATAGTTAGAAATGAGATCTTCCATCTAGCCATTAGAAGAATTGCATAGTAAAAGTAAGACCTTTATCTTCTACTTAGCTACCTTTTTGAGTTTTAGTTTAAAAAACAAAAACAAAAACCCACCCTTCTCCCCCTTGACCGATTTTCAATATGAAAAGTCCTGAAATTGTAGAGAGCTGGGAACATAGGAATGCCTTGAATTAGAGTCTGTTTAAATCTAATTATCAGATACATGCCCTCACTTTTAAAACCCTACTTTTGGTTCATCTTGAGGTGCTTGTCCCAGGACTAGTGAATGCCGCCCATCAGGGATGACTGATGCACAGGCTGGGAGCCACGTGGGTCCCTGGTCTGGCTCAGCACAGCGGCACTCTCTTCCATTCAGGGTCTCAGATGTCTGCTCCTCTGCAAAGCCAGGAGGCCAGTGTCTGTAGCGGCTAAGCATGAAATCCCCTGCTTCTGTTTGTTTCTTTTGTTGCCACGAGTTAATAGGGACAGAGACAGGAGACAGCCCAGAACAAAGCAGAAATAATGGAGTATTTCACCCCAAAAAGGAATGTGGATTGAGAAATACAAAGGGTAAGGCAAAGACAGACTTAGTGTCCCAAGGCAGTGTGATGTATTGGCCAGAAGCCTCAGCCCTGGGACAATTCCAGGCCAAAGCCTTCATCAGTGAGCTTGGAGCAGCCCACATGGCCGAAAGGTTTGACCCACCTTCTATAAAAACAATTTACTGTTTTTCCCACTAGGGTCTTAAAGGGCCACAGGATTTTTCACCTTGAAAAGTGGATTGCTCTGGTGACGTGGGGAAGAGTCTTCTGCTGGGGTCTGCCTGATGGTCAAGGGGCCTCTTCACAGTCGGCGCCGATTCCCTGTTCCTTCCTTCTCTTGCTATCAGTGCCACTTGAATTTCCATTCTCTTCACTTGTTTGCAAGAACCGCTGGTTTATTCCAAGACATTGGGGCATATTTGAAATTCATTTTTCTTGCAGGTAGAAGGAAAGGATTAGCTAAGAGATGGCATGTTTATTATAGACTATCTCCTTCACGTGTATTTCCACACATCCCGGTTTATTCATGTATTTTCTCCATACTCTCCCCAATACAGTTTATTTGGTTTAGTATTTACTTACGTATTTATTGAGGGATAATTTACATATACCTATATTTTAAGGGAGAAAATTGAGGACTGTTCTTTAGAGACGTTTCTCCCCCTTGCTACCGTGCTTAGAATCCGAAATCTCTGCAGCCAACATGGGCTTCTCTTAATAGACCAGCTTTGTCCTTGCCAGAGGACAAAAAATGGTTACGTGGAAGCACCAGAAGGCAGGGCAGAGAAGCCAGCAGCTCTTCCGGGCCCCCTTGCCTTCCTCCCAGCCCATCCGCTCACCCCCTTCCCTGCTCCCTATCTCCGCCCTGCAGGAAGCAGTTCTTCCCGGTCTACTGAAGATGCGGGTACTTGAGCCGTAAACTTGACGGGTGCAAGGAAGGAAGCAATGTCAGCACTTGCGCCGTCCCTGTCCCCTGCCAGGTGTCTGTTCTCTCAAACGGGCAGACGTCCTCAACGCGCTCTCATTCCCTCGAAACCACAGAAACACCCCACTTCTGGGGCTCTGATCCCTGAGTCTGGCCTCGGTGGTGGCGGTACCGAGGCTGAGAGGACATGAGTAGGCGCTCTGGAGCCAAGCAGCCCTGCTCGGACCTCCAGCTCTGTCCCTTCTGAGCTCTGTCGCACTGTCATATCTCCGTGTTCCCTCTATACTGGATGCCGCTAATGTCTCCTCCACGTGGCACCTCCTCAGACGTTAGCAGCTTCTGGCCCTGGCTCCACCGAGGCAAGTAATTTACCACCTTTGGGCCTCAGTTATCTGAAAATGGGAAGCATGTAGTGCCTTTGTCAATGCGTTGTTCAAGGAGTAAGTGAATTAGTACATAGGTCACTTGTATCAGGTGTTAAATAGTATTAGCGACATTTGTGGGTTTTTTTTTTTTAATATTTTATTTATTGACAGAGAGAGTCACAGCGAGAGAGGGAACACAAGCAGGGGGAGTGGGAGAGGGAGAGCAGGCTTCCTGCGGAGCAGGGAGCCTGATGCAGGGCTCCATCCCAGGACCCGGGGATCATGACCTGAGCTGAAGGCAGACGCTTAACGACTGAGCCACCCAGGCGCCCCCATTTTTGTTTGTTTTTAAGTTTTGGGGGCACCCATCCTTCCTCGTGTCTTTCCCAGAAGTTTAAGTAGCTTTATAAACCTTATGACACATTTTGGTCGTAGTTTCCAAAGACAGACCCCACATTTGACTATTACGGACTTAGAAAATACTGTATTTTAAATCTTACAATTTTAGGTATTTAAATACTAAGTATTTTATTAACTGGTTAGTGTTAGAAAACACTTCTAGAAATTGACTTCCTTTTAAAAGCTGCTTTCATTGTGAGAGTGAGGGTCAGAATGTATAGGTACCTCTTTTTGGTTTTATTATTATTTTTTTTAAAGATTTTATTTATTTATTTGACAGAGAGAGACACAGCGAGAGCAGGAACATAAGCAGGGGGAGTGGGAAAGGGAGAAGCAGGCTTCCCGCGGAGCAGGGAGCCCGATGTGGGGCTCGATCCCAGGACCCTGGGATTATGACCTGAGCCGAAGGCAGACGCTTAACGACTGAGCCACCCAGGCGCCCCCTCTTTTTGGTTTTAAAACCAGTCTGAGAAATAAATCCACTTCAGGTTATGGGTGAATTGTCTCGTAGTTTTAGATACCAACTAATTGGTGTTGCCTGCCTCTGACGAGTATTTATGGAGTGCAGTGCCAGGACCCACCCTGGGACGC
The DNA here is from genome assembly GCF_002201575.2 of Neomonachus schauinslandi. NCBI lineage: Eukaryota > Metazoa > Chordata > Mammalia > Carnivora > Phocidae > Neomonachus > Neomonachus schauinslandi. The sequence goes on from NC_058409.1 coordinate 111,684,807, forward strand.
CACCAAAAGGCTTGGCACTTTGCTATCGGAAATCTCTGGGTTTTAGTCAGTGAGACCTGTATTTAAATAGGGAGGAGATAGAGTGGGGTTTCAGGCAGTGACTGCATGGCCCTGGGGAAGTCCCAGAGCTGACTGAAGAACATTTTCCAGCAACTGTACAGAGCTTCAATCAAATTGAAATCATGCTCGGAATAAAATCATGTATTCATGATGAAAAACAGAGCCTCGATTGAAACAAATGCCATGTCCCCAAAGGCTAGGGATTCAGGGACACGGGATGGTAGGAAGTCCTGGCAATGCCGGGGCCGCTGCCCGAGGGGGAAGATTTTGAGAAAGACTCGGTCCAGGATTGAGAAGTTGTAGGACAGCTCTACCCCTCTGCTCTGGTGCCTGGCCACCCTTGGTAACTATAAAGTTAGACTTCATGAATCAAGGATGAATAGGTCTTTGGGTCGGTGCGTGTAATTCTATCATCTACTAATTCTTACAATTAGGAAAAAACAAAACAAAACACGTGTGGCCTGGCATTTACTGCAGCGATAGAAGTGTGTGTAACAGACCCAGGAGTGAAAGAAAGGATTAATTCTCTGCGGGAACTGGAGAAGACGTCCCAGACGAGGTGCCATCTGAGTAGAACTTTGAATAGGAATTTGCCAAGTAGAAACGAGTGGGAAGAGCCTTCCCTTCCGCGGACGCGTAGTCTGAGCATGAAGTTCCCAGGCTGCTGGAGGAACTAGTGAGTGATTGGGACAGTAGCCGGGGCCATTAAGGGGGAGATGGAGAGGGAAATGAGATCTACGGTTCAGTGCTGAATTAGTGCTTTAGAATGCCAGTTCGTGGAGCAGTTACTCACCGTGTACCTGTTGTGTATGGTGCTCTACCAGACCTGCCAAGACGTCTGCCACTGTCCCCGACAGAAATGGGGACATTTTAAGATCATCTTGCTGCCTTGGTGCTAGACCACCCATCTGAAATGCAAGTTCTCATTTGACCTTCACAATTTAATCTTTGGCTCCCCCCCCCCCCAACACACCCACCGCCGTACACGTGGTCATTCTCCCTTAAGCAAATATTGCTAAGGCTTTTGTTTATCTTTTTAGTTAGTCCACCTTTCAGCTAAAGATTACATGATTATATAATTTGTCCGAAGCCTACGACACAGATTTCTGGTGATTCTGGTCTCTGCCCTCTCTCAAGACCTTTCCACACTGTGATCTCCTCACATACAACATCGGTAGAAGCTTATAGACACATGCTAAGGGGAAACATCCTGCATCCCAGATACCCTGGGTCCTTTTGAAAAGGAACAAATCATAACAGACCCTATGTGAAAAGACCTGTGAACTGAAGCAGTCTAGACAAGAGACCATGACCTTGGTTGCCCACGCACGCGCGCACCCCCTCCTCCACCCCATAGCTACAGTGCAGACTCACCCTGTTCTCTATTCCCTGCTGCAAGTGAGGGCCAAGGGTTGTGTGTCTGTAGTGTCTTGGGTTGGAGTGGAAGGGGATGGAGCCTGTGGAAGCCGCTGTGGGCCGGCGAAGGGAGGTACCAGCATGTGGGCTGCCAGACCCTTGCCCAAGGAAACTATCACCTAGGATACATTAGGATAATAAGCATCCCGATGAACAGTTATTTATTTGTATGGTGCCTTTCTTGTAGCAAAATGCATTGAACTGATGCCTCACAACATCCTCGTGAAGAAAGGAAGTGGCAGATAGTGTTGAAACGTTACTGGTTAATCATGGGGAAACTGAAGCATGGATAGGTTTATGGAGCCTGAGCAGAGTCACACAATGCCTTAGTGTCTGGCCTGGGAATGAAGCCTGAGTTTGCCGCTTGCTGTCAGGACTGCCGCCGGCATTGTGTTTAGCATTGTACAGCAGTGAAAGGGGCTTACTCCTAACAATGCGAGAGCTGCTTTAGGAGGCAGACACAATGAACTTTGGTACAGTATAGTCTAGAGGCCAAAATGAGTAATTTTAAGTAAATTGACTATGAGATCCAAAGCTTCATTAAGTTTTAAAATGAAAAACAAGTGAAGACTGTACAGTTTTTAGGAACTGACTCAAAAAACATGAACATTCTTCTCCCGTTTGAAATAGCATATTTTTAAAAGCCTTATTTTGTTGGCTCAAAATCTGACACTATTCCTGCCAAGCATAGGATTTATTTATTTCAAATAAATATTCAGAGGTTCTGTGATTTATTTCAAAGATTCTGTCTTGTAATGATTGTCAATCTAACCTTTATGCCTTTTGTGTTCCAAAATACCTGATTTCCATAGACTGTGTTTTGGGGCGGCTGGGGGAAGGCTTTTGTTTTATTCAGATTAAGTTTGGGTTCTTCCAGAACAGTTGAAAATACAGAGCCTGGAATTCAGGAACGAGACTGGGGGGAGAGGAGAAATGTCATGTTAGGTGTCTTAAATATCACTGTGGAGAATCTAGAGAGAGGAGATGAAACATACATGTGGATAAGAGTGTCACTACTAAATTGCTTTTCATGTCCTAAGTGTCTTGGTGACCTGGAGAAAATTAACAGGTGATCTAGATATTAATGAGTTTGGCTGCAAACGTTTTTACATTCTGGATTTTAAAAAGATCATGAAGGTGAAATTTTGGAACTTCAAAGTATGTTGAGTAATACTGGTATATGAATAACTTAAACAGGGCAATATAGCAATCACCTACAATTTTATTTTGTATTTAAGATTTGATTGTTTGGACCAGGATAGTTGGGTCAGGCTCCTTCCAGGAGATAGTCTGAGGGAATTCTGGGAGAGGAGCTGAACAAGAAAGGGACAGTCGGGAGCAGGAATAGGATCTCTCCCTTCTTTCCCCAGTGAAGATCAAAGTAGCCCAATGAGAGAAACCACAGTGTGATTAGTGGTGTTGCCTGACGTAGTTGAACATGGCAGAACTCTCCCAAGTGAATAGCTGCTAGTCAGTGGTCCTCTTTGAGGGAACACATGTGTATATGCATGTATGTGCATATGCAATACATCTGCTTCTTCGAAAAACTCACCATGAGTCCAAGAGACTCGGGGATAAAGTTTGCAAGAAGTCACACTATCAACCAACCTTCATGCAAATCCAGGACATGTGATGTGTTGGCATCTAGGGTGCTCTTTATAGTTGTGGTCATTAATCTTGTAAGAGAAGGCATAATGGAACTCAAATAATGCCAAAGAACAGCAACTAATATGAGGGAGTAGGAGGGGTTGCTATATGCATGCAGACTGAAATAATTAGGGGTCCTTAGGTTTGAAAAGACGGAGCAGAAATAGGATTAGAGTTTAATAAATTTGTGAAGAGTATGGATTAGATGATCATAGAATTGTTTACCAGAAGTAGGCAGAACCTCTTAAAAGCCAAGAAGTGAACTGAGGACAACTTGCCTGTTATGCCGGGCAAGTAGACCCTGTACAGCAAAATCACTCTTGAAAACTGGACTGACTTTTGGCATTGAAGGGAGCTGAAAGGGTAAAGGGTTGCTCTTACTTTGATACTATTTTCTTGAAATGTGAGGGTACCGGGAAAGAATAGATGAAGCTTCCTAGTAGTTTTTACATTTTTTTTTTCCTTAGGTGAAATGTCAGTGTCGTGGGTTCTTCATTCAACATTTATTCATTGAAGGTAGATTCTGTGCTGTGTCTTCCGCTAAGCCCTGGGGACACTGGGATGAAGATGGAAAGAGGTGGTTTAGTGGTAAATAGGAAACTGTAATGGTCGGTGTGGTGACTTGACAAACGTGCCGTAAGAGCTTGAGCCAAATTGCTAACATTCTCCAAGGATCAGATCAGGTGCCCCTGGAGAAGGCATGCTGAAGCTAAGACCTGAAAGCTGACAATTTCACTGAGCCAAGAGCTAGGGGAAGAGGGAATGGCATCTGGGAGTGCCTGGAGGTGCGAGAGAGTCAGTGTGGCTGGGGGGGGCAGAGTAGAGGGAGGAGTGAGTGGAGAGGGATGGGAGAAGAGGCTAGGTGGAAGTGAGGGGGTTGGTGGAGCAGATTATGGAAAACCTTGTAGATCATAAGGGTTTGGGCCCTAGAACAGTGGGAGGTCACTGAAGGTGGTTAAACAGATAAGATCAGATTTTGTCTTTATAAACAATCATGGTGGCTGTCATGGAGAACAGAGAGGGCGAGAGTCAATATACTGGAACCAGTGGGAGAATGTTGGTGCTGTCCAGGTGATGGTGGCTTGGCCTAGAGAGAAGTAGACAAGTTCTAGAGCTATTTCAGAGGAGGTATGGACTTATTGAGTGACTAGGTAGGAGAAACATGGGAGAAAACCAGTCAAGCTTGACTTATGAGAGCCAATTAGGCCTCAGATTTTATCTGAATGAGAATTAGCACAGACTTTTTATAGGACTCTTCTCTCATGATCTCCAGATGATCTAGCAGTCAGTAGGTCTCTCTCCCTCTCCCTCTTTTTCTCTCCTGAGTTACTGGGGACCTAAATATTTAAGGCTCTACAAGTCGGCACATAATTGGCCCCTAATAAATGAATGTCAAATAAGTAGAAAGATCATTAACTACCTAATTTCCAGTCTCCTAAATCTCCCTGCCTTTAACTGTTGCAGAGCAAACAGGTTCTTGCCATGCCCAAACTGTAAACGGTTCATAGTATCCTGAGGTCATTTGACCTGAAACAGAATTTGGCCCAGGTCAAGATGGCAGTGATATGTACAGGGACTCTGTTGAATGATTTGTAAAAGCTTTTTATTCTCAAATAATACCAGAGTTGGAAGACTAACAGAAGGAATTTTCATCGGTCATTAACATTTTACCACGTTGGCCTTATAGTCCTCACCATATAGAGCTGATGATGGAAACAGATTTAGAAATTTTCTTAACCTATTAATTATGGACATCAAGACCCTTCATCTCTAAATACTTGATTAGTACATGTTTTCTCAGAACAAGGATTTTCCTTTTATAAAGCACAGTACAGTGATTAAATTCAGGAAAACATGACCTCATACAACACTGCTGTCTATTATGTGGTCACAAGTCAGCCCTCACCTGTTGTCCAAATCTCACTTTGCCATTTTCCTCCACCTGTTCTATGGGTCCAATTCAGAAGGCTGTTTCTAGTCTTCTCAAACCTAGAACAGTTCCTCAGCATTTGACTTTTAAGACATTGAGATTTTAGAGAATGGGCCCGCCATCTCATGGAATGCTCCTCAGAGTGGTTTTGTCTGAAATTGTCTCATGCTTGGATTCAGGCTGTGCATTTTTGGCAGGAAAGCTGAGCGAGGATGTCATGCTCCTCACAGGGTGCCTGTCGCAGCAGGAGGGGAGCCGTGAGGTCCACATAGGTCTCGTTCCTAGGGATGTTAACTTTGACCACTTAAGGTGATGTCTTCTGGGTTTCTCCACCTTGAAGTTACCTCTCCTTATAATGAATAAGTTATTTACTTCATACTTAGTCATTATAAATGTTACTGAGCTTTGTGTCCTGTCTTATTTAAAAGAGCCCTATTTTCCCCCTTTCTTGGCAGTGTTTTAGAGCACTCTGCTGCAAGGGACCACCGCCCGCACGACCTGAATATGACCTGGTTTGCATAGGCCTCACAGGCTCTGGCAAGACCAGTCTGTTGTCAAAGCTCTGCAGCGAAAGCCCTGAGAACATCGTGTCGACCACAGGTGGGTACTGTGCCAGGGTTCTACCCCTTTCTCTTTTTCACCCCTCAAATATTCTGGTTTCTTATGCTATTTGTGGGACCTCTCTCTTCTCTTTATGGTTAAATGCTTCAGTCAGTTTATTTTTGGGTGTTCTGTTTTTCAAAATAGAGGAGGGGGTTAGATGCATTAAATTTCTGTACCCTGTATCTCTCTAGTTGGATATTTCAATGCCACTGGACAAGTCAAGCTCAGGAGAATATTAGTACAAACTAACACCGAAACCGGGAATTTTAGTACTGTAACAAAATAGCTTCATCTCAGGCTCACTGAGTGCTAGTCTCCCTTGAGGAATCACTCTGGCCTACTTGTGTTGGTCATACACTCCCTAAACGGTTCAGCTGATGGTCTGAATCTTCTTTCCTCAGAGCTCCTGTCTGGAGGAGAGTCAGTGCAGGAACCACTGATCAGGTTATGTTGTTTCTAGACGTGGCTAAGAAGTCAGTCTAGGCAGTGGTTCTCAATCAGGAGAGACTTTGGGTTGTCACAGGTAGGGGAAGAGTCTACTGGCTTCTGTTGAGTGGATCCCCGGGATGCCACCAAACATCCCACAATGAGCAAAACAGGCCCTCACCACAAGGAAGAGGGAGTGAGGGCTCACTTAGTGGCTGATTGGGTTTGAATGGTGAGCAAGAACGAAGCCAAAGATGACTCAAGGCCTGGTTTAGGTGATAGGAGGGTAATGGAATCATTAACTAGGATTTCCTATCAAGTAGGAAAAATACTGATGACCAAGAAGAGCCTTACCTCAGTTAGGGTCAGGATTTACCATCAGATAAGTTGGGTTCTTAGAGCTTTTCAGATTTTAGAAATGTAGATGAGAAACTGTGGACTTGTAAAGCAATAGAGACAGCACCATTAAAGGATGAAGAAAAGAGGTCTGCCCGGTGGCTCAGTCAGTTAAGTGGCCAACTCTTGATTTCGGCTCAAGTCATGATCTCAGGGTCCTGGGAATAGGCTTTGCACTCAGCGGGGAGTCCGCTTGGGGTTCGATCTCTCCCTCTGTCCCTCCACCCCCACCCTCTGTCAAATAAGTACATCTTAAAAAAAATAAAAAATAAAGGATGAAGAAAAGAGTAAGGTGCTTATGGTAATTGGTGAGACGACAGAGGGTGAGCAGAGCTCAAGACTGGCCTTTCATGTGAAGCCATTCCTGTTTTCCCTTTCTCCAAGACAGAACTGAGCTCTCCCTTCTCCCCCACTGTACATTGTCCATATTTCTGTTATTTAGTGCCTACAACACTGCTGGCTACATTTATGTCCCCCAGCCTGGGGTGTAAAATCCTAAGGGCAGAGATAGCACATTTTATTTGGCTGTATATACCCAGAACCTAGCATAGGCTTTGGACATAGCTCCAGATGTTTTTTGAGTGAATAGGAGGCAATAGTAACTTGAATTTTGTTTTTGCATAAAGTATCAAAACTCTGTGCGCCTTATAATGGCCTTACATGGCAGGTAAGATTTTTTTTTCCCCTCCAGATTCTGTCTTTAAATCATCTGAGGCTTAAAGTTGTGGTGATGTGGCTATTGTTACACAGCTAGTGATCGAGGTAGGGGTGTCAGTTCAAGTCTTCAAATGAAGTTTAGCTGTGCCTAAGGCTTAGGATTTGTGATGAGAGTAGTATTTGCTGACTGTTGGTAAAATTGTGGATATCTTTGGAGAAATGGGTTATGAAATTATACAAACCTTATTAACTTAGTAATTCTTTCCAAGCAAAATACCGTTCCCTAAGATGTGTAAAAGTAATACAAAATATAGTCTTCTTCACTTAACCGGAGGTATAAATCAGAAGCACTCTTGCTACAAAAGCAGTTTTGAATTGTAATGTAAAAGATTATCTGTAAATAATACTATAATTATTTGTAAATTATAAGTTTTATATCATTATTAAATTTTGAACATGTTCCTTTTACTGGAACCAATAGTTACATTGTGTGCTGGTTGATTTTTCTGATACATTAGATGTTAAGTTGCCTAACATTTTGGATATCAAGCTTCTATAAGTTGTCATTATCCTGAACCAGGCACAATGACTTTTTGAGGCCTTTTTGGAGGTCTCTGGCAGCAAGAAGTTTACACCCAGGTTAGGAAGATAAGTTTTCTAATGACAAACATTTGATACTTGTTGCATGCCAGGTGCTAAGACAGCGTGATAAGTGCTGTACTTGATGATGCAAACGAGAAAGTTAAAAAGGGTCATTTCTAATGTGAGGAGTCAAAGAAGGCATAGAGGATGTTACATTTGAGAAGGGCCTCGTGATGATGAGTACCTGAGCAGAGAGGAATGGAGTGAGGAGAGGAAGGATAGGAAGCATTCAGAGAACAGAGATCTTACTGGGTTGAGGCCAAGGACACAGAGGTTAGGGTGTGTGGTGACCTGACAGTGAAGGAGCTTCTAAGACGTGTACCATGGAGAGTGGGTCCAGTAGGGACTGTAATTGTGGGGATGGAGAGTTAGAGGCAGATATGATTGATGCCGTCAGAGTGACAGTCATATTGTGTAATACAGGGGAAAGGAAGAGATAAGAATGAAGTGTGCCTTAAGTTTCTAGCGTAGTGATTGAGTGAATTGTAAAAAGTATGGAGAACATGACAGGCAATTTTAAGATAAATGATGAATTTGGCTTTGAACATGCTACTTTTGAGGTATTGGCAGTACTTTCAACAATGATCCAAATACCACAAGACAAGCTGACTAGAGAAAGTTTGGATCTGGCTTTGACAGACAACTGAATTGTGGGTTTGGAGATTGTCGAGGGATGATGGGTGGTAGAAGGAAGAAGGGTGCTAAGCACCAAGTATGTTTCATTCCTTCTTCCCATATTTGTTGAATACCTATTACATGACTGCCACTGATTTAGGCACTGAGTATGCATTAATAGACAAATGTTGGCGCTTACATTCTAGCATCTGCATTAGACAGGAACTCTAAGCCAGGCTGTTCTGTTTGGTACCATATAGTCAGATATGAATAAGAAGTCAAAATAATTGGCTTAAATAATCATCAGTCTTAAGTCTGAGGAACGGCTTTTGGGTGTGGTGACATTATGGCCATTAGTGAATGGTTTCAGCGCAGAGTATTAGAGTCAAAACCTGAGCGATGAGGGAGTGGTGAGCAAGCAGAGGAAATTACAGTGTATAGACTGTCCTTTTCACCCTTGGCCCCTTAGCTAAGACCGCACATAGACTACTCTTTCAAGAAGGCAGACAGCAATAGAGGAAGCAGTGTCCAGGAAATTTGTTTTTATAAAAGGATAAGTGCTGTGTGGGCATGCTAGTGGTGGGCAGAGATATTAGGGTGGTGGTCAGAGGGAAGGAAAGATGAAGATGCTCAACAGAGGCAGTGATAGCAAGAATGAGTGAGGATTTCTGATTCTGTCAAGAAGGAATAATTGGAACGGGTTTACCCTCTCACTTGAAATAACTGGGGGGAGGGGTTGGGGGACAGACAAAATATGAAACTGATTTCAAGAACATGAATATGAAGCAACAAAACATAGTCATCCCTGAGAGATGAGAAACAAATGGGCTGAGCCCTGCATTTGCCCCATCTTACTGTCTTGAGAGAGCTCCTCGGCCATGGCACGCTTCCAGGGGGAACTGAGGTGGAGTTCAGTAGACTCCCTACATTGAGATGGAGCAAGAGTTGGAGAGACCAAGGCAGCTGGGGTTCATGGGACACAGTAACGGAGAGGAAAGAGTTGTACAGGGAGAGAACAGAGGGTCTCCCTTAAGTATCCAGGATACTCCGTGCTTAGCCTTGTTCATACAAGGCTAAAAGTTAGGGCTGTTCCCACTAGCCAGATTGGAAAAGTCATAATTCACAAGGTACTGGGCAGAGTACTCAGGAGGGTCTTGCCTTAGGACTCAGCCCAAAGCTGAGCACTGCTCTAGACTCACCTAGGAAATCATATTAACAAAACCAAAAGCTCAGTTTCCTACTAACTTTAATGCATCCTAGGACAAAGTTGCAGGAGATTTACAGAAAACAGAATTACCCAGCACTTATGGCAAAATTCACAATGTTGGACATTTAAAATATTACCAGCCATGAAAAAGGCAGGAAAACATGATTTATAATGAGAAGAAAAATCAATTGAATCTGACTCAAAACTGACACAAAGGAATTAGCAATGAAAGACTTAAAGCTGTTACTATAACTGAATTCTGTCTGTTCATACAGTTAAGTAGAGACATGGAAGATTTTTAAAAGACCCACATAAAATTTCTGGTGGTAAATACTACAATATCTGAGGTGAAAATATGCACCAGATAGGATTCACAGCAGATTACACATTGCAGAAGTGAAGAGTAATAACCTTGAAGGCCATTAGTATTAGAGACTGTCTGTAGTGTTGAGGGAGGGAGAAGAAAATGGAAAGTGCAAAGAGCAGCATGAACTGTGGGACAATTTCAAGTCCCCAAACATGGGTCATTGGAGTCTGTGAAGGTAAAGGATGGAGAAAGGGATAGAAAAAAATATTTGAAGAAATAAGGTCTAAAATGTATTTAAACTTAAAACTATCAACAACAAATCCAAGAAGCCCATTAAACCTCAAGAAAGAGATCAGAACAAGCTACAATGAAGACATATAATAAAGTTTCTCAAAACCAGTGATAAAGTGTGATGATTAATTTTATGTTGTCAACCTGGCTGGGCCAAGGTGCTCAGGTATTTGGTCAAATATTATCCTGGATGTTTGTGTTTTGGATGAGAATATTTAAATGAGTGGACTTTAAGTGAAGCAGACAGCCCTCTATAATGTGAGTGGGTCTCCTCCAATCAGTTGACGGCCTGAATAGAACAAAAGATGACCACCATTCCACCCTCCAGCAAGGAGGAAATGTGTGTCAGGTGGCCGTTGGACTTTTTTCCTGCTTCTCCAGCCTACCAGGCCTACCCTGCAAATTTTAGACTTTGCCAGCCTCCATAATTGAGTCAACTCCTTAAAATAAATCTCTGTATACATATACCTCCTATTGGTCTGTTTCTCTAGAGAACTTTGGATAAAACAAAGAAAATCTTAAAAGGAAGTAATGGACGTTACAAAGGAACCATGATAAGAGTGACATCAGATTCCAGTGTTTTTCACTGGAAACAACGCAAACAAGAAGACCGTGGGGCAACATCATTAAAATACCAAAGGGAAAAAAGTTTATCAACCTATACCCAGCAGAAATACCTTGGAAAAAGACAAAGACTTTTTCATTATACCTTTTTATTACAATTTTGTTAAACTTTGTCCAGCACTAAAGGAAGTGTTAAGTCCTTCAGGCAGAAGAAAAATAATTCCAGATGGAAGTCTGGATTTACACAAAGAAATGGAAAGTACAGAAATGGTGACTACAGGGGTAATTATATAAGATTTAGTTCTTATTTAAATCTCTTTATAAGATAATTGTTTAAAAAACGTGGGGTTTATAACATACGTGAAGCAAAATGCAGGAGAATAATGGCATAAAAGTCATAGTGTAAAAAGAAGTATACCACTGTAAGGTTCTTATATGTAGAGTGGTTATAACACTTGAAGGTAGATGAACTATGATAAGAGATGTACTATTATAACCACTAAAATAACAGAGTGTTAGCCAATAAGGCAACAAATGAGGTAAGATGGAATTATCAAAAATTATCCAAAAAAGGCAGAAAGAAAAGGAACAAGAATAGATGGAATAAATAGAAAATAAGTACTAGGGTGATACACTCAAACCTAATCATCAATAAGCAAATTAAATGTAAATTGTCTAGACTTAATTAAGGGACTGAGATTGAGATTAGATTAAATAAATAAAAAATAAAAAATAGGACCCAACTCTATGCTGACTTGAGACAAATCTTAAAGACACAAATAGGTTGGAAAAAGATGTATCATGCTAACAGGAGTCAAAAGAAAGTTGGAGTGGCTATGTTATCAGAAGAGGTAGATTTTAGAGCAAAGAATAACGCTGGGAATAAAGAAGTTCATTTTATAATGAGATCATTTAATCAAGAGAACATAGGAGTACTAAACATTTATATAACTGTTAACAGCTTTAAAATACACAAAGTAAAAACTGACGGAATTTAAAGGGAAATAGACAAACCCACATGTCAGAATTTAATACTCTCTCAATTATTGACAGAACATGTAAGAAGAAAATTAGCCAAGATAGAGTAGACTTGAAAAGTGCTATCAGCCAACTTGACTTGATTAACATTTATAGAACACTCTGACAGTGGAAGACGTTCTTCTCAAGTGCATGTGGAAAATTAATTAAATTAGACCATATTCGAGGATATACAACAAGTCTCAATAAATTTAAAGGGATTCAAGTCATACTAAATATGTTCTCAAATCACAGTGGAATTGAATTAGAAATCAATATAACAAGAAGATTTCTAAGGAAATCCCCAAATATTTGGATACCAAATTACTTCTAAATAACCCATGGATCAAAGAAGAACCCAAAGGGAAATTATAAAGCATTTTGCACCAAATGAACATATAACACATCAGAATTTGTGGGATGCCTCCAAAGCAGGGCTGTAGAGGAAACTTAACAGCACTAAACATCTATGTTAGAACAGAAGAGCCTCAAATCAGTGACCTCAGTTACTACCTTAATGAACTAAAAGAAGAATGTATTAAAAAGTAAGCAGAAGAAAAGAAATACTGAAGACCAAAGTAAAGTGGAACTCAAGCAAAAGGAAAGAGAAAATCATTGAAACCAAAGCCTGGTTCTTTGAGAAGATGAATGAAATTTGCAACTCTACCCATGTAGATCAGGAAAAAATATTCAGACACTAATATCAGGAATGAAGAGGAGTTACATAAATGTAGGTTTTATAAATATTAAAAAGAATAGTATAAACAACTTTATACCAATAAATTTGACAACTTAAATGGAAAAATTCCTTGAAAGACAAACCATCAAAGGTCATTTAAGAAGAAATAGAAAACTCAGATCTGTATTTAACGGAAATGAAGTCTTAGTTAAAAAGGAAAACTTGAACTCTTGTCAGCTGCACTGGTAAATTCTATCAAATTTTAATGAAAAAATAATGCCAATGCTACATAATACCATCTAGAAAATTGAAGAGATGGAAAACTTCCCAACTTGTGTAAGACTAGTAAGTTTAATGCCAGAACTGAAGACATTACAAGAAAACTACATAGCAGTATCTCTCATGAATACAGATGCAAAAAAGCATAAATACAAATTTAGCAAATCTAATATATCACAAAGTGACATTTATCCTAGGAATGCAGGGTTGATTTCACACTCAAAAAAATCAATAAAATTTAATTCATAATATCAAATTAAAAAAATGTGATTCAGATACAAACAAAAAAACCCTCAGTTTCTGATGAAACTACAGAATAGGAACAAAAAGGAATTTTCACAACTTAAAGGGCATCTGTGAAAACCCTACAGCTACTGTCATTCTTAATGATGAAAGAATTCTTTCCTCCTCAGATCAAGAATAAGAAGACACAGATGTCTGTTCTCAACACTTCGATTCAGCATTGTAGCAGAGATTCTAACAGGGCATTAGGCAAGAAAAAGAAAAGGAAAGGAATAAGTAAAACTATCTTTATTTGCAAATGACACAATCATCTATGTAGAAAATTCGATGGAATCTACAACTTTGTATCAGTGAATTAGAGACAGCAGATGTGAATTAGAGCCGGTAATCTTGGAGATATGAAAATTTGGAGGATATCTTGATCATTAATTTGGAGAATGTTGTCCATAAGAATAGAAGCAGGAAGAGTGTGGTGGATAAATGTTAGCCAAGTATTGAATTCATTCAGATAGATTACCAGACTCCCTGAAAATTGATAAATGGAAATGCAGAGGTCTGTGTATAAGCAGATGCCACAACTTCAGGTGGGAAATTATTAAGAGGTGACTGGGCTGAAGTGGTCCAAAAGCATTATAAGGAACGCACACTTGTCTTGGGTGGCACTATTAGGGAAAGGAAAAGTTCTTTTGGCTAGCATAAGGAGGATGGAAAAGTGCAAGAAAATGTTGGAGCCTAGAGAAGACTTTTCTTAATTCTTAACAAAGCTGAGGTTCCGTATGACTCAGTGAAAGGGCTCCATCATGATGAAGGAAGGGCTGGCTTGGGAATGAGAGGCCTGAAGAAGGATATAGTAGGGAAGGGAGAGATGCTTACTGGTTGAGTCTTGTGTGTTCACCGTAGCTAATGAAGGTAGGTAAGAGGTTGGAGAAACTAATTAGCGATGACAGGAAGGGGGAAAGAAAGGCAGTAGAAAAGAGCCAAGCAGGCTGATTTTAAGTTATCAGTGGACCTACAAAAACCAGTCTCCACTGGAGTTCCAGATAAGCGTGGCTGGTGTGTTCAAACCTACTTCCTGGTTCTTTTTGTTTATTTGTTTGTTTGTTTGGATCAGCGGGGTGTGTGTATGTAACTGAAGAACAAAGGAGGTGGAAAGAAGGTCCTAAAATAAATGACAGAGCCTAACAGCAAGAAGAGATAACTAGAGGGAAAAATGAAGTGAGAAAGCCACTGGTGCATGTGAACATTTAATGTGGAAGATGGAAGAACAGCTGTAGGACAGTAAGTAGAATGACTCATGAAGGAAGAGACCAAGGGCCTTAAGTCAGTTTTCCAGTAATTCTAAATGTTTATAAACAAGACAAATGTAAGAAGAAAACAATAATGTTGAGAAATATTTGTAACAGGTATTAGAGTTTATGGCTGTCCCACTTGGAGAAGTCAATCATATTTTCATATTTACAAGTAGTATCTAGAATGCAATTGATAAATGAATTAAAAGAGATATTTCATGAAAAGAATTAATGGCAAAGAAATAAATGGGAAAGGTTCCACTTGGCCAGAAATTCAACTTGACTAGAGAATAAACAAAAATGTTAATTTTATACTCAAATTTACCAATATTGTTTTTTCTTTATGATAAGACCCAATGCTTGGTAAGGTTGTGGTAGCATGCATTCGTGGTGGCATTGTGATCGGTGTTGTCCCTTTTCTTGGAAAACAATTATTCATATAAATCAAAGGTTACCAAAATATTCACATCTTTTCACCTAGTAATTATGCCACTGAGAACTTAAGCACATAATTTCAAAGAAACAATACACACAAAGTGATTCTGGCAACACTTGTATAACTAAAACTTTAAACATCCTATAGCAAGGGGCTTTATTAATTAAATTCTAGTACCTCCATTGAAAAGATTATAGATTGGAGAAATAGTCTTCTGTTGAAGATAATTTACATTTGTTTTTAAAATTAAATGGCTTTTGAATGAAAAGTGAGAAAAGAATATAAAAATAGCTGTGCTTTGATACAGCTGAATTATATGTGAAATTTTTTTATTTTAAATTATTTCTTTATAATGTTTTGATAGCAAGCCAATTAAAAGTAAAATATTTGTTGGAAGAGTTGGGAATGACTGAAAAGAGAATCTACCTTTGAGAATTTGCTTCTTAAAAGCATCACAAGAGAGGTATGTCCATCCAATTTTAGCAAGACAAGAATGTCTGCCCTTTCTTCAGAAGCAAAGGGAGTCCAAACTTTATTGGATGGTTAACATCAGCAATCTTTTACCTTTGTCATAATTTTTAGAAGATACTTAAATTGTCAAAACTTAAAGGGCCAAGAAACCCTCCAGAGAGTGATTGGAAAGCTTGCACCTTGGTCAAGAAACAAAAGTGATCTCTGGAAAGCTTGCACCTTGGTCGAGAAACAAAAGTGATCTCTGTCCCGAGTGAATTCCTTGACTGAAGATGCATGAGGAATTTGTATAAAAGGGTTGTTAACCTGTAGATTACACAGAGACTCTGAACTAGAGGAATGGAGTTTAAAGGCTTGGGATAATATAGTGATGTAACCTGGAGAAAGCTGAGCACCTGGAATTGAAAAAGGTTGAAGATCTCCTCTATGGATACTTATTACTACACTTGGAAAAAAGTCGGGTGGTATGCCATTCACTTAAAATAGAAAAAGGTCGTGATAATTTGAAAGAAATGTAGAAAACGCCCATGAAAAATTGAATGAGGTGTTTTTAGAAACTTAAGTTATTTGCTGCATATGTGTTAAGTCAACAAGAGAAACAAGTTAGAAAGTCCAATTTTGTTATCTGCTAAAGGATTGTTTAATAAATGCTGGTGGATTAAATTTGTTTTTAGGATACTGAAATCATATTTAGAAGAATCTCACTAGAGGGCGCCTGGGTGGCTCAGTTGGTTAAGCGACTGCCTTCGGCTCAGGTCATGATCCTGGAGTCCCGGGATCGAGTCCCGCATCGGGCTCCCTGCTCAGCGGGGAGTCTGCTTCTCCCTCTCCCACTCCCCGTTTGTGTTCCCTCTCTCGCTGTGTCTTTCTCTGTCAAATAAATAAATAAAATCTTTAAAAAAAAAAAAAAAAAAAGGAAGAATCTCACTAGACTGGAAGAATTGTCCAAATGTCACAAAATTACCATGGCATAAATCATGCCCTGGGTCTAAGTCAAGGCCACCAGATCTGTGGAATGCCTTTGCCTTCAACAGTCCTTAAAGTGATCCAGGGATTTCAGAAGTACGCACAAAGTATCCATGTGCAAGTGTGCAGACTTATGTGTTAGGGGGGTGGGGAGGTAGTTGGTCTGTAGATCCAAATAAGATACTCATGTGTTCCACAAATGAGTAAAAATAGACTAGCCTCACTCCCCAAACTAATTTTGTTACAATTCCAGGAAGGCTTTCCCTGCATAAAAAATGTCACATCCATCTCCCTCGTATTACAGGTTTTGCTGAATTTAAGGACTAAAAGACCAAAATTGAAAGTCTATGCAAACAATTATTTCCCCAAAGAGTTACTAAGTCATATATTTATTAAAATTTGTGGGGTTAAATCTTAGGGGAGGTTTCAGTCTTACTAATGTAGCTTAGAGAGGCCAGGAAAAAATGACTGCGTAACTTAGGCTTCAGCCATTGACTTGTTTGATTGGTGTTGTCCCTTTTTGGGGAGACCTGCCCACGAGGCCTTCAGCCAAATACTAGAGGCCAGTGATGATTGACTCCGTTGTTACTGTCATTTCCTCTTTCTTGTTTAATATAAATAATGGAAATGTAATGCTAGAAGAAACCTCAAGGAGCTTATCTAGTCTACTCATTTTGCAGATGAGGGATTCAAGGTCAAGAAAAAATGTGGCTGGTGAGTCTCAGAGCTGTGGCTAGGACTTCTAGGACATCAGTACACTGACTACCTGTGGAGAGCATCAGAGGATGCCTATTTTGTGGACAAGGAAGAGTGATCAAGCCTAGTGTCATGGCCGAGTTGGATATTTCTCTCCCCTACTAAGTTCCTGGTTTTGTTAATGCCAATGAAAAAGTACTTTCTGAACTCGGGCTATTTTTATTCCATTAATAAGACATTGTAGTGTGCCTCCTGAGAACACTTTACTTTGGTTCTTCGTATTAAATTATTTATAAAGAGGCAGAATAGTGGGTTTATTAGGTGTGTGTGTGTTTTGACAATCAGTTTCACCAGTATTTAGTTCAAAATTGGACAGAATCCTGTGAATCGATCAGGTTGTTGGTATCCAGAGGAGGTATAGAGCTTTGGTGACAAGGCCTGGGGTGAAGTTTTGAAGATGGTACCCAGTAGTAGTATTTCTGGCTCACTTTCCTCCTCGATAGTAGTACTGTGATGTTAGGATTGTTGTGACAGTTAAGTCAGGAAATAAATAAAAACCCTTAGCGTAGGTCTTTAAAGAAATACTGCAATCATATTATGTGCCTCTCACTGGCATACAGGGTATACTGCACAACCTTTCTCTGGTAGGGATTATTGCCGCCTAACTGGGGACAGACCTAAAACAAAGAAACTGATACGTAATTATCACTGAAAATTACATAGACGTACTGAGTCTTGGAAGAACATGGATCCCCCAAAATCACCCTATTTGAGGAACGCCATGGAAAGCTTGCCTGATGAAGTGGAGTTAAAACTGCACCTGAAGGATGAAGACTTTGCCAGAGGGGCAAAGGGCACCGACGGAGCAGAATGTGCAGAGGCCCCGAGTTGGAAAGGACATAGCTTGTTTTAAGAACTGAAGATGAAAATGAGGGGGAAATGATACAAAATAAGCCTGGGAAAGGAAAAAAGAACCAGACCAGGTTGAGCCTTGTTGGATGTTTTGAACTATACCCTGAGTAGGGAGAAGCTACCTGTAGGTTTTAGCCAGGGGAGTGATGTGAACAGATGTGAATTGCAAGACGGTCACTCCTACTGATGTGTGGAGTTGATTGAGCAGGCCAATGCTAGATGCAAAGTGTTGAGTTAGGAGGCTCTTGAAGTTGTCCAGATTGTGGTGGTGGCTTGGTCAGAGTTATGGAGAGAAGTGGACCTATTTGAGAACTATTTTGTAGATGGAATTGACAGGCTTTGTTGACTGGAATTAAGAGAGGGAAAGGAAGTGCTATGGAAGATGCTAGATGTTTAGTCTATAAAAGTCCTCAAATGTTTTCATTCTGTAGGTTTAATTTTTACCACTGCTTTCATGATATATCAGACCTTGAGACCGCATGTGATCTTGACTGGGAGAAATTTAAAGCCTCTAGTAGTCAGCTGTTGACTGTTAGTATTCTGAAATTTTAGCTTTATTTACTCAACACTTTATAGCACTGAGTGCCATCTGTTCTCATTTACACATGAGGAAACTGAGGCACAGAGGGGTTAAGTTACTTGTTCAGTTGATAATGGTAGAGCCAGAATTGGAACCCAGCTATTCTTTCTTTGGACCCCATGCTATCCTGGTGGTTTTTATTCCTCAAAGCAACCTTTGAGAAAGGTATTTTGATGGTTTGACCATTATATCCCACTAAATATTAATATTTCTCCCTCCTTCCTTTGACCTCATCTAACCCAATGTAAAGGAAAAAATAAGAGTTGATCTGATAGTCACCCTTCTTGGTTGCTCTTCTGGTGAACTGAAAGTGTAGCTTTAAATTTTAATTCTTTTTAATCCTTGCAAACATTTAGAATGACTAAAAATCTTTTAAAAATTGTTTCTCTTCCATGTGTAGTACATTTTTCTTATTTCCTAGACTGATTATGTAGACTTTGTCCTCTGAACATTCATTACCATGGCTATACTGTAAAAATGTGAAGACAGCAAAATGGAAGACTGTATATACCTTTGCAGTATAAATCTAGCCACACATGTTCTGTTTGGAGAGAAAACGTGTGTATTCTGCAGAAACATTTATATGCCTATAAATAACATTTGCTTAGCGTGAACATTTGAGGACGTTTTTGCAGTCAATTTATTATATCTGTGAGGGTTAAAGAGGGTAACAATGGTATAATCTGCCTGTTGGATTATAAATTTCAAAAGTCATATTTTGCATATGGGTGCAGCAATTTCTGGAAGGCTTTTCCTTTCCTTGGGCACCTGCACATTGTCAGCTTTTAAGAATCACAGCAAATTAAATATCGCTGATGTACTCCATAACTGTGTCTTTGTCAAAATTGGGGCCTTTCTCATTTCTCTGGAAAATCCATACTGGAGTTGTCCTGAACATAACCACTAATAGACTGTTGAGCATTTGCATAGAGCTTTTTGTTTTCAGGATTTCACAATCATTGCCCTTTAATCCATATGACACCCCTGTGAGGTAGGTAGGTACATTCAAACATCCACGTCTCCTGCAGGCAAATTTCGGTGCCAGCAGGAATATTGTGATTGGCACTGACTCTCCTTAATTTCCCAGAGGCCAGACACCTGGAGAGGCTTTTTCTGCAGGCTCAAGTACATGCCAGTGCTTCAGCCACATGGGGCTGCCTCCTCATTCCTTCTGCTATTTTACTAAGATTCAGTGACTGCATGCACCATTAACCGTAACGCTGTGGTGACTGTGTCGTCAGTCTGCATAAAACCCACACAGGAGGGGTATGTTTTGGAAGATTCCTAGAGGGCCCAATGAACGTTCACATTCTATACCACAAATTTCAACTGTTCACACTTCTGTCACTCTAATAACGGTACTTTTCATTCAGTGGTAATATCTGTAGCTCCAACTAAGTATTTAGATTAATAAATAAACCCCCAGGATTTCTCTTAAGAGTCTGTAATGTATTCAGGCAGGCAAGAGACATGCATAGCTAATGGTGAAATCATCAGTACAGAGCCAATTGATAGAGAATGCTAGCAATCATGTATTGTATGCTTATTTGTATCAGGCACTGTGATAAACATAATACATACGTTATATATTTTTATAACAACTACATGAGGTAGATTCTATCAGATTCTTCATTCCCAATGAAAGCCAAGGCTAGTAGGTTGCCCACAGTCACAGAACTGATTTGAACCTAATTCTGACTCCAAAGTCCTTTTTTAACCATTAGGTAATATTCACTGCCTGAAGTGGAAGGTACTATATAGAATTTAAAATGCTAGGACAACATACAGCAAAAGAGTGGTAGTAATAGGGCAGAATATAAAAAGATACATACTGACTTCTGTTTTTATACAGTAAAGCAGAACCATGTAAAAGAATTGTTCTTTATCCACAGCATACAGTGTATCTTTTTACCTTTCTAGCACCTATCATTATTTCATAATTTGCTTCAACTAAAAGTATTTCTATATCTGATAGTGTTAAGTCATCATCTGTTTTCTAAGAAATTATCTTAAAATTGCACATACTAATGTGTAAAACCTTAGATTACTTAGGTGGTTGGAAATGACTGAATAAATTAACTTTTAAAAATTAGTAGGGCTTTGGGGCACCTGGGTGGCTCAGTCGTTAGGCATCTGCCTTCAGTTCAGGTCATGGTCCCGGAGTTCTGGGATCAAGCTCCACATTGAGCTCCCTGTTTGGCGGGGAGCCTGCTTCTCCCTCTCCCACTCCCCCTGCTTGTGTTCCCTTTCTTTCTGTGTGTCTCTCTGTCAAACAAGTAAATAAAATCTTAAAAAAAATTAGTAGGGCTTTTAATTGAAAAAGTCCTCGTATAGGGGCGCATGGGTGGCTCAGTCGTTAAGCATCTGCCTTTGGCTTGGGTCATGATCCCAGAGTCCTGGGATCGAGCCCCACATCAGGCTCCCTGCTCCGAGGGAAGCCTGCTTCTCCCTCTCCCACTCCCCCTGCTTGTGTTCCCTCTCTCGCTGTGTCTCTCTCTGTCAAATAAATAAATAAAATCTTTTAAAAAAAGAAAAAAAAGTCCTTGTATATAGCAAAACATTCAAATGAAACAAAAAGAATCTTATATTTAATAAACAAGAATCTTATATTTAAGACCTCCATGTCCCCAGTTGTCCCAAGAATCCTCACTAGTTTGTTTCTTGTGGATTCTTTCAGAAATAGTGTATTTGTTGGTGTATGTGTGTAGGTATATAAGCGTGTATGTTGTAACAGCTAAGCTTTTATACTAAAACCTGTGAACCAGATATGTTGAAGTAAATCATGACTTGAATGATAATAGTTAAGTTCTAAATATATAATAAAAAAAACTATACTCTGAATATATATTGTAATAGAAATCACTTACTGCATGTATTATAAAATGTACATAAATAGACAATTACAGGTGCACTTTTAAATATATGTATGATGGGGCGCCTGGGTGGCTCAGTTGGTTAAGCGACTGCCTTCGGCTCAGGTCATGATCCTGGAGTCCTGGGATCGAGTCCCACATCGGGCTCCCTGCTCGGCGGGGAGTCTGCTTCTCCCTCTGACCCTCCTCCCTCTCGTGCTCTCTGTCTCTCATTCTTTCTCTCGCAAAAAAAAAAAAAAAAAAAAAAAAAATTTCTAAATATATGTATGATATTAACCATGCTCTTAAAACTATGACATAAACCTATGTAATTGTAATATAAGATGGTTGTAATTTAGTTACCTTACTCTCTAGAGTTGCTTAGTTATATGTGAGAGACAATTAACTTTAGGAATTAGATGCAGAGGTCCTCATAGATTAGTATTTTCTTTGAAGTTTCTCTGTACTTCCAAATTTCTTTCTCACTACTGGTAAAATTTACAAGTTACATAACATATTAAAGAATAGGGCAGTATTTTGAAAAAGTGTTAGATTTTGCTGTAATAATCAACTATGTTTTGAAAATTTGAAGAGGATAATGTGTTATCAATGTGTCTTGAATTATTTCCTGCATAAATACAAAGCTATGAAAAGTAGCTCTTAATCAGCCTAAAAAAGGCTTTGAGCATTTTATGCATTTTTAAAAGAAAAGCTGCTAATTCCTTTTTTATGTTTTTGTTTAATTTTAGGTTTTAGTATAAAAGCAGTGCCATTCCAGAATGCCATCTTGAATGTAAAGGAACTTGGAGGTATAACATTTAAAATCCTTTCTGTGTCTGGCTTAAATTTGTGCTAATTCGGTATTAATGTTAAATGTAATTAAAAAATTGTTATTCTAGCAGGTGACTCATTTTTACCTTTTCCCTTGGTAATAGAGATATGTCTTTCTCTTTATATATGTTTTAAAGGTTGTTGAAGAGTTCTAAGTAATAAACTTTTTTTCTTTTAATTAGAGAACCATGCTAGTGGTTCTGTTTCATACACTACATATTCTTTGGTTTTATTTGTTCAAAACATTTATTCCTGATCAAAAAGTATGAAGAAAATTTTAACATAACAGAAAGATAAGCCATACATTATGCAGGGCAACGAACTATATTTTAGAGTAGTTGGTATTCATCCTCCAGGTTTTATCGTATTTGATCTTTTTAGAATGTATTTGTTCCGATAATAAATCTTTGCCAGCGGGTTCTTTGCTGGCCAGGCACATTTATTGGTTAGGCTGTACCCCAAACTATACATCACTCAGTCTTTCGTTACACCCTCTGTCTGGGATTTTTTGGTTGTGCTTTATGTCCGTCAGGGTCTTAACCCATGTAAGTAGGTTAACAAAGAAATCAGTCAATTCAGTGAACCTACTAAATTCTCTAATAGCACAGGCAAATGGTAAGTGCTCTGAAGTTCAGGATCATATTGGTGAGTTTAATGACTTAGAAGAAAGTTCTCTTCCATCTCTTTAATCACTTTGTGATATTGACCTTCCCCCCCCCTCTTTTTTCCTAAGTTCATTCTAACTGACCTATTTTTAACTTGATGCAATTGAAACACAAACTTTATTCCATTTTAATAGTGTTTGATGCCACCTTATTTTTATCTCCCTAATGTATTAGCTCATCTTCTCAGGTGTTTTAAAGAGCTGTATCCAGGACAGGTTTACTTCTGCCAGTCTTTTTGTATAGCTCCCTTTGACTTTCATAGCATTAATATTTAAATCAACTGTGGCTGATAAATTCTGGTTTATCCTTTAAGGCATTTGATTTTGTCATATGACTACAAAAATTCTAAAGCATGAGTGTTTTTAGCATGGAATCATTTTTCTACATAAAAATTTTTAAAAGACTGCTCTTTTAGGTTGAATATTTTAATATTACTTTGTGGTTTCTAGTGACTCTGCTTCTCAGTGCCAGAGAATTATAGTCAGAGGATATATTGTAAAAGTCCATGGGAACAAAATATATGGTTTGAGAATTTTATTGGTTTTAAGTGTAGTTGATACTTCATTAGGATTTTATTACTAGGCTAGACACAAAACTTTTATTGAACCCCCTCCAGGTGTAAGAAACTGTTGATTAATTGATAAAGGTGTTTATTATGGATGTTAGTTGGATGATACAGATAGTGAATGTGTCTGGACAATTGACGTGAACACTTCAGGGAATTTTTGTAGCCTGGACTCCGTGCCACTGTAACACTGAAATTCAATACGATAAAAGAAAAATTAGAGGACAGGGGTGTATAAGGTGGGAATCTGTCTGTTCCCAAGCAAGGTTTAATTTTGCTGAAAAACCTCTGCCCTAACAATTGCAGTAATGGACATTGCAATGAAGAGAATACCATAGAGCTTGGTGCAACGTTTTAGTTCATGTGATGGTTATTCTGTGATAGTTTGAGATATAGGTAAAAGGTAAAACTTCCAGGACAACAGGTCCAGGTACATGAGTTCCAGGCTAATGAGGATGTGTTTGGCATGCAGTATTCTACCCCCTCAATTTTAGTCGTTCTATTTTCAGTCAAGAGACTGTTTCAAGGAGAAAGTGATTTTTCTGAGTAGAATCTAATTGTGCCTTCACTAAGTTCTTTATTTAAAAATATTTTTTTGAGGGACTACTCTGTCTGGAAGAGGACTGCACACTAGGCTCTGTCTCACCTCAGAAGGCAGGAAAAGTAGGCTAACCCATGGGAAGAGTGTAGATTTCCTAGGATTCAGGGTGTATCTTATGTGATAAGAAGCTCATCCCAATATAAGGTACATACTAGGAAGATGTGTGACCAACTGAAACCAAGTTGCTTGAGAGGCAGTAGCTTGAGTGAAAATTTCAGGAGGAAAGAGTGGAGTGTTTTAGGGTCAATGTGTGAAGATATGAAACCTTTATATACCAGTAGAGGCTTTCTTAGAAGTCCAATCAGGTTGTGTGAATCCAGGGAAAAATCTTGAAATCAAGGGAGAAATTCAAGAAGATAGATGGCAGAAATAGCAATACTGAGTGCCACGTCACTGACGTAGGGAATGCTGATAGCTCTGCTTACCGTAGGGGTAATTCAAGAGATTGGCATGACCCCTGCTCCTCCCTGCCAGGAGGAGGACGGCTCTCAGATGGTTCTAAGGCTCTCCATCATCCTGCTTTCAACCTTAAGTTAAGTTTCTCACTTGTTCAAAATAGGAAGAGGCATGACCTTGTGTTCCTTATCTAGTAAGAAATGGAATGAAATGAATTAACAGTGACCAGTGGAGTTAAATGGGAGTCACTTTTGGGAGATCTTAGTAAGAAACTTTGTTTATATATATAACTTATATATAACTTGTATGTATAGCATATACATATATAGTTCTATGTTCTCATCAGCTTTCTCTTAGGAGAGTGTTTCCTACATCTTTCACCTAAAAACTCTTAAAATTTTCACTCACATTTTTCTCGTGTGGTCTTTCCTACCATTCATGCAATCATTCTAGCACAGTTGTATATCAAGCATGATTCTAGGAGTTGAGAATGAAAGATATTTAAAATACATTCCCTGTCTTCAAGAAACTCATGACTTGATTATGGAGACATTCATGAAAACAAATATTTGAAAGGAATGAAATTTTTTTGAAAATGAAATTGTGTGTTGGGGGGGGTAAGTTCAAGGTAAGAGGTGACACAAATATAGACATAATCAGCCCAGCCTGGTGGTATATGGACAAGCTCCATTTTCACTGTTTTGAGAATGACTTGCTTTCCTCGAGTTAGCTCTCACACCCACCAGGCTGCACTGATGATGCCTATATTTATGTGAAATTGAAATTCTAAATGTTTTTTGTAATTTTTTGCTTATTCCCATTTCCCTCCAGTGAAGTTCTCATTTCACTTTTGCAGCTTCATGCCTAATGAGTAGGTGCTAGGACTGTCTCACAGATAATGAGACATAGGACAGCCAGGCACAGAGACTGAGGGACTTGATCAAGGCTATTTGGAGGAGGTGGATGTCCATCTGAAGCACTTAATCAGTTACTCTCTACATGGCACATTTTATCCCGTGCCTGGAACAAGAGAAGTGCTTCCACGTGTTACCTGCTGCTGCTTCTATCATTGATTTTCTGACTCTCAAGTCCAACTCTTGTACGCCTCGGGTTCTGACTCTCAGTGCTAGAGTCCTGCTTCCCTTCCCATCTCTTCAAGACTGGCTTCTGAATCAGTCACAGTCTCAACCTTCCAGTCTATCTCGAGGCTTATACAAACACATCATTTTCATATTTTTATTCTTTTTATTTCATTTATTCAACAGATATTTATTAAGTACATATTGGTATGCCCAGGCTGAGTTCTAGAAAGTGGCAGTTACAGTGGCAAGAGAGGCACAGTCCTTGCATGGACGAGCTATTGGACACAAGGGGAGACTCCTGTGTACTTCTCTCCTTGAGTAAAGCCAAATATTGCTATTTACAGGCCTAGAACGAATTCCTGGGTTAATCCCCTCAGTACTTGAAGGGATTTTTAATACCATCCAGCACGGCTGTTCTGATCTCTACAAAGGACGTTCTGTAGTATTGCTCAGTGGATTTGTTTTTCTTGTAAATTCTTTCATTTGGGAGGTTTTTGTTGAAACTAATCTAAATCCTTTTTTAGTTTTAATTAATTACTCTGCTTGTCTTGTGCTCTTTATTATTCTGGATGTTGTGCAAGACACCTAGCAGGATCCTGAAAAGACAGAAAGATGAATCTTTCAGCAAATTTCCCTTCTTCCTATTAGAGGAAGCCCAGCCATTCTGTAGGATTCTAGGCGAGTCCATTTTCCTGTATCTCTGCTTCCTTTTCTGTAAAACGTAGTAGTAATAGTTCCTGCATTATGTATAACCGTTTGTGAGGACTATATTAACATAAGTCAGCTACTTAGAAATCGCCTGGCCCATAGCTAACAGTTTTGGAAGATTTATATTATAATACACCCTTCCCCTCCCTCACCCCCACCCCCTCAAAAAAACACCTTTCAATAAAGCCTTGTCCCCAGAGGCTCGAGAAATAACCCAAATCACACATTGATTGCTTTTCTCTTTGCGGTCATGCCTTGCTCCCTTGTGGACAAGATGATCTTCCTTTTTTTTTTTTTTTTTTTAATTTCTATTTTTATTTTGTTACACCTGTTTAAACTGAAAAGTGACAGGGAAGGGACCTCCTCAGAGTCTTTGGGTTAGCAGCCTCACATAGTTTTTGGCAGTACACACGTGTTAATATTAAATGTTTTTGTCCCATCTACCTTATCACTTTTCCTTTTGGTTTCAGTTTCCACCTGAAAAATCTCTTCTATCATGTCTCTTAATTGCTTTCATTCTGTTTGGCTTTATGTATTGTAACCACATTACTAAGGTGAATGAAGCATCTGGCATTTAGTTGAGTTGAAAGCACCAGTCCCGATTCAGTGATCTTACAGCTCTGGTAATTTTTCCTTTTAGAAATTTCCAGTTCTTAAATCTACAGATGCACTTGGAGATATTTTTCTCTTGATTTTGAAACTGCATTTGCACATTGATAGAGCCCAAAGAGGAAATTTTTCATTTCTTAACACAGTTGGTTTGTTACCATGAATTGATGAGGATCCAGACATCATAATATTCCGTTTTCTTTCCCTAACTGAATTCTGGAATCACAATTGGTTTTGTCAAATGATTTGTTTTCTCCTTCTGATAGTCTAATGAGTTATGTCTGAGTCGTTTCCCCACCCAGTAAACTCTTTGGCAGTCTTGTCTTCCCCGTTGATACTCGGAAAGGCAAAAGCTAAAAAGCAGTAAGCTGTCTTTTACGCTTCAGTATTTGCTGCTAGTTGTCAATCAGAAATAAAGTTCATGAAGATTTTTGTTTGCACTTTATTTTTTTCCTCTAAAGACAAGACAACTTTTTTCTTCAGAAGGTGGTGAGGGTTGTGTGGAAAAGTGCAAGTTGTGTTCACTTACCCATTTACTTCAGCCCATGCAATAGTGATTGAATGATTTTTGAGGATTGTCAGCTAAGCCATTTTTTTTTTTTTAAAGGTTGCTTCTTTCAGCAGCCAAGCTGTTATATGAAACAGATGTTGACTCTGTCCTGTTTCTTTGTTTGCCTGGAGGAATACACCACCTCCTCATAGTGAAAGGTGCTGTTTCTTTGTATCCTGCTAGTTATCTTCGGGTGCTGTTAATCTGTCCAGGTTATTTGCATTTCTTAATTTCTCCAGAAACAGTACAGGGCAAATTTCTTGTCAGGCAACCCAGGGGGCACTGCTGCCTGCATCTTTTTAATTTCTGCTTTCTGTACCCAGGCCATTTAATGTCTTTCACCCAAATAAAGCTTTCTTCCTTCAGAATCTTGCATTAAAACTTAATTCAGAAGGAAGAATAGCTCTTTATTTCACTTGATGTGTTCTCCCAGTCCTATATATACTATGATTATTGCCTCCATATCCCCTCTACCACCTCCTATTTAAAAAGAAAAAAAAATTCCAGCTAAATACCTATGAATTTAATGTCACTGCCTCTGAGAGTCATACTATCCAACAGACAGAGGAAGGAATCAAGACCATATAAACAAAATGGTTTTCTATTAGAAACAGTGTAGGTAGTCTGGAAAACATTTTTGCCACATTGCTTGAAGGGACACGTGTAGTTAAAAGATTGCTTGCTGGTGTAGGAGAGAACAACTTGCCATTCAAAAACTCTTCTCGACGTCACCAAACATGGAATTCTCTGGAGGTGGCAAGAAACCATGATGCTGGCAAAGGAACATGACAGCACAGAGTGGGGGCCAGAGGAATTGTAAGGGGGGCCCCCTTACAGTCATGCTACCTGCTAAACTATAGTCAGCTACACACAAGTAAGTGTGCATATTCCATATCTGTTGTATAATTGTAAGGAAGAAATGAGGTTCAGCAAGTAGAGTGTGGCCTCAAGACGCTCTGTCCCTCTGTGCATTTGAACTTCTTGTTGTTTTCTTATCTGCAAAATGTAAGTTTTAATAAATCATCACTACTTATTTCTCAAGGGATTGGGCTGGAAAAGAAAACTTCAGTTGCCTAAAGCTCCCCAAGAGATGCTTTAAGATGCTTTAAGATAGACAGTGGTATTTCCACTAATTCTGTTTTTATAGTTGTGGTTCCAGTGTGATATGTAATATTGAATGATCGAAACTTCTTGATAGAATATTGTTTCCTTATCTAGGAGAAGAACCAGACCTTTCTGGAATGGGAACAACCAGTTAACTCCTGGCTCTCTGAGCTGTGTACTTTCTCACTGAGGCTTAGCTCTACTAGGGGAAATGATATGGTATAAAGCCAAGTCACTTGGATGGGAGTTGAAAGGCCACAGCTATCTGAATTGGTTGAACAGGATCCCAGGGTGGTGGTATTCAAGCGTTTTTTACACTTGCTAAGGGAAAACTGAGCCAAACAGTCACAGAGCCAAATAAATGAATCTGGGGACCCAAAAGTCTGTTACTGGCTGATGTAGACCTGACCTTAATTTTTGTTTTCTTCTGGAGAAATGCCCTAGGACATTTTTTTTGAATTTGCCTTCCCAGTCATAGTTTTGTATAGTACTTAACAATCCGCTCTTCTAAGACTGTATACATATACACACACACGCAGATGTATAATACATACACACATAAACACATGAATACACACAATGGTCAAGAAACTAGTGTCCTGGCCTTTTGACGCCTCCCCCCCCCCCCCCCGAGAAGAGGGGTTTCATGTGCCTCTAATGTAGCTCCCTCACCCATTGATTCCTGTTTGGGGCAGCCAGGTCATATCATATCTTCCAACTCTACCGAACTTCCTCACAGAACATTCATGCTGGGTTCTGAGCTTCCTAACCTTTAGAAGGGAATAGATATTTCTGTTTCTCCCAGGGGTTGCCATAATAGCAACTAATTTTCGTGTATTTGGTTTCAGCGTGGTATTGCAGCAACAGCACTGTAAGTCGAGAGACCAGTATTCTTCTCTATCAAAACAAGCCATGGGACATTGGGCAAGCCTCTTAACTTTTCCAAGGCTGCTTGCGTTTCTAGCAGCTGAGGATGCTGATAACCATTCTCCTGTTTGATACAACAGAACTAGTTTATTTTTATAATCTTGAAACCCATAGTATCTACTTCACTGTGGTCCCTAGGAACCATAGAGCTCATCTTTAACAACTATGCATGATTATAATGCTTTATTTTTTCTCTTTTCATTTAACCTGGACTTCCTCTTTTTTTTTTTTTTTCTTTTTGGTAGAGTAGACATTTCAATAAATCTGTTTTCTTTTTGTGTTTGTGTGAAACAGGTATACATACATGAAATACGAACTAATACTAAATGTGCTGCTTACTTCAAGAAGCATTACAGTCTGGTACGGGAAATACTATAATAGGATTGTGTGCAAGATGCCATTAGGATCATATAGAAAGGATAAAGGAGACATCACAGAGGAAAAGACAATTTAGAAACAGTCTGGGACAAAAGTCATGGAAGTGACAGTGGGTTTGGTCTAATCTTGTTTCATCCATAAACCAAGTTCACTGTCAACTCCTTGACTTGTCTCATCTGTTTTCTTTTCCTAGACTCTTTTCCTCTGTAATGTCTCTCCTTTCAGTATGATCTTAATTGCATCTTGTACTTAGTCCTGTTACAGTATTTAGCATAGCAGTCCATGAAATTAGAAAGAATTGAAAAACACACTGTAATCTTAAGGGTCTATCATATTGTGATGTAAAACATATCTGCAATTCCAAGCTGGAGAGAAATTTGCCAAGTTATGCCCCAAGATACTGGAGTAAAGCTAGACCCATCGGAAGCAAAATGGTGTTTTGTATTAAATTCATTTCAGTAAATACTTAATAAATACTAACTACATGCCATCACCTAAAGATATAATCCCCACGTGTGCATGCACACGATCACGAGCCCATTTCTTTGGATATTTTGATGGGAGAGTAATATTGGCCATAAAGATTATGGAAGTTCATAGAAAAGATTAAACAGCTTTACTAGATTTCTATAATTAGAATGGCAGGTTGACAATTGTTCAAGAGGTAATATATTGGTAGCTGTTCATTTCTTACCAGACCAGGTTGGTTCTCTGACCTATCCTAGAACTGAACAAAATAGAACTGGTTAGTTTTATTTTGAGGCATTATAAATGTGTTGCTTTTAATTTCTTAAGGTCCAAAGTGAAAATGCTTAATTATTTTAATATTGCTTAATTATTTTAATATTGAAATTCACTGATATTTTATGGCATCATTGTGAGAAGTAATGTGAAGAATATCGTCTAAAGTTAACTTTTTAATACATACATTAATACATAATACTTATGATTGAAAATTGAGGGTTGATTTTTTTAATGTCTATTCTCCCTCCTTTGCCAAAATCTCATAAAATGACAAAAATCAGAAAACGATTATAAGTTAAACCTATAACACAGATTTAATCTGCAATGAAGAAAGGAAAGCATGACAAAGACTGAGATATAGGCCATGGAAACATGAAGGAGAAGGAGAATTCATCAGGATTATTAATCAGAGAGTTTATCAAAGTTATTAATTGGGGCTTTACGTTTGGAGCCATGCCTTTATTTTTCTTCTCTCCTTGTGTTAAGTAGTGGATAGCAGCTGTGTTTACCCACAAACTAAATCTTGGAAGTGGGTGCTAGACTCAGGCCAAGGCAGTGTCCTAGTAATGTACTGACTGCCAGGTGGGTTAGGAAGCCCACACACACAGGAGAGAAGCCACTCATCTGTCCCTATTAATCACTGAAAGTAGGCAGTGGTAAACAAAAGAGCTGGCAAACATAGCTTCTTAAAAGATAAGTATATAATCACAGCATACCACAATATGAGGGAAATCAGCACCATCAAAGAAAGCTTACCCCATCAAAAGAAAAAGTACCTAAGGACCTAGAGGTAATAGAGTGATCAGAAGAAGACATTCAGAGAGATAGGTTTTGTATTCATGAAGAGGAATCTAATGGAACTGGGGAAACAAAAATTTAAAATGACAATATCCATTGACACAACTCAGATGTAAATTAATAAAACTAAGGACTGAGCTAGGGAATTTCCTCAGAATACCCTGCAAAAGGACAGCTCTGAAAGTATGAGAGAAAATTGAGGAGACCAAAAGACTAGTTAATAGAAGTTCTAACATCCCTCTAAGAGGTGTAAAGGGAGAGTAAAGAGAAACTGTAGAGATTAAAATAATCAAAGAAAATAGAAAAACCTCAAATGTGAAAAAAGACTATTCAAATTTAATGGGTCTTCTGAGGCCAAGAAAAGACTTAAATCTAGACATATTGTGAAGAAAAATCATTAATTGTAATCACAGGAACACACAAGTGAGTTATTTCTAATTTCAACATGAGAGATGTCAGTCAAGTAGAGAGAATCAAAGAATATTTTCTTTAGATTATAGATTACAATTAAAAGAAAGATTGACGTTTAAATATGTACCTTTAAAAATGAGAGTAAACACTAAAACAGTGAAAGTAGGATGATATCTACATAAATACATTTTTAAAAAATCTGAAAAGTTACATATTCAGCTATCTTAGGGAATTATCTTAGGGAATGGAGTGAGTTCACTGGGATCAAATAGAATTTGTTTTTTCTTGTGTGAACTTTGTTCATGATTTTTTTTTTTTTAAGATTTTATTTGAGGGCGCCTGGGTGGCTCAGTTGGTTAAGCGACTGCCTTCGGCTCAGGTCATGATCCTGGAGTCCCGGGATCGAGTCCCGCATCGGGCTCCCTGCTCGGCGGGGAGTCTGCTTCTCCCTCTGACTCTCATGCTCTCTGTCTCTCATTCTTTCTGTCTCAAATAAATAAATAAAATCTTAAAAAAAAAAAAAAAAAAAAGATTTTATTTGAAAGTGAGAGAGAGCGAGTGGGGGGAGGGGCAGAGGGAGAAGCCGGCTCCCCACTGAGCAGGGAGCCCAACGTGGATCTAGATCCCAGGACCCTGAGATCATGACCTGAGCTGAAGTCAGACACTTCACCGACTGAGCCACCAGGTGCCCCATGAGAATTTCTTTTTAAGAAATAAAATTTAAGAAAATATACTATAAAGATAGAAAGCTAAGGATATTTGATAAATTCAGCAAAATGCAAAAATGGAAAAATAGCAGAATTAATCGTATGAGACCTAGAAAACATCTATACATCAGTAATCAAAATAAATGTAAGTAGATTAAATTCCCCTTTTAAATGAGTGGCATAAAAACTGATTATAACCTATTTAGCTATCTCTGGTTATAAGAGACACTTCTGCAACAACAAAATGCAGCAAGGTAGAAATAAAGGGATAGAAAAGATATCCTTAAAAACCATTGAAAAGAAAGTACCAGGAGATGAAATTCAAAACAAAGAACACTAAGAATAGAGGGATTTTCATGTTGCTCTATTAGGATAACTGAGTAATCATGAACCTTTACATATTTACCTACATAATTCTGAACTATATAAAACTAAAACTAAGAAAAATGTACGAAAAAGCCAACAGGTTCACAATCAGAAGAATTTATCCATACTTTCTTTATAAGACAATAGATCAAATAAATAAAAATACATGAAGGATTTAAATAGACAATTAACAAACTTGATCTAATTGATAATTACAGAATTTTACACTCAAGTAGAAAACATGTTCTTTTAAAATACACCTGAAATTTACATATGACCATGTATGTTTTCTGACTAAAATCCAATAAAATTAGAAATTAGTAGCAGATAGACAAAAATAACACATGAAACAAGATTTAAAATTACCCTAATCTTGGATGCTTGGGTGGCTCAGTCAGTTAAATGTCTGCCTTTGGCTCAGGTCATGATCGAGCCCTGCACTGGGCTCCCTGCTCAGTGGGGAGTATACGTCTCCCTTTCCCTCTGCCCCCACATCCCACTTGTGCTCACTCGTGCTCTCTCTTTCTCTAAGAAAATCCTTTTTTTTTTTTTTTTTTTTTAAAATTACCCTGAGGCTCCTGGGTGGCTCAGTTGTTAAGTGTCTGCCTTTGGCTCAGGTAGTGATCCCAGAGTCCTGGGTTCGAGCCCCACATCAGGATCCCTGCTCCGCGGGAAGCCTGCTTCTCCCTCTCCCACTCCCCCTGCTTGTGTTCCCTCTCTCGCTGTGTCTCTCTCTGTCAAATAAATAAATAAGATCTTTAAAAAAAAAATCTTTAAAAAAATAAAATAAAATAAAAATTAAAAAATTACCCTAACCTTATAACATGTAAAAAAAAATTCAAAATAGATCCTAGACCTAAATATAAAACCTAAAACTATAAAACTTCTAGAAGAAAACTTAGATGATCTTTGTGACCTTGGGTTAGGCAAAGATTTCTTAGATAAGACACCAAAGGTATGATCCATGAAAAAAAAATTGGTTAATTGGATTTCATAATACTTCTGCTTTTTGAAAGACACTACTAGAGAATGAAAAGGCCATTTATTGGCTAGGTAAACATTATTTGGAAATCATGTATCTGATAGAGAACTTGTATCCAAAATATATAAAGAACACTCAATAATAAGAAAAGAAACATTTTAAAAATGGGCAAAAACTTTGAACATACCTTTATCAAAGAAGATATAAAGAAGGTAAATAAGCACATGCAAAAGATGCTCACCATCATTACTTATTAGGGAAATAGAAATTAAAATCACCACACACACATTAAAATGTCTAAAATTTAAAAGACTGAATATATCAAGTATTCTGGAAAGAATATGGAAGAACAAGAATCTCCTTCACTGCCAGTAGAAATGTAAAATGGTACACTTTGAAAAACAGTTTGGCAGCTTCTTAAGATAAATGCAAACCAATCTTATAATCAAGCCATTCCACTCTTGGAGAAACGAAAACCGATGTTTACACAAAATACATAAGTGTTCATAGCAATTTTATAATAGGAAAAGTGGAAACAACCCAAATGTCTTTGGTTGGTGAATGGATAAATAAATGTGACCTATCCATATAAGGAAATTGTATTCAGCAATAAAAAAGAAACAACTATAGATACATGTCGTAATATGGATGAATCTCAAAGTAATTATGCTAAGTGAAAGAAGCTAGACAAAATGGAGCACATAAGGTAGTATTCCCATATTGGGATAAACTCCTATGCCATCTATAGAAAGTGCTAGAAAATGCAAACTAATAATTAGTGCCAAAGTGTTTCAGGGATTGCCTGAGGGATAGGGACAGGAGGCTGGGGAGGGATGGAGTGGAGGGATTTGAAGCGTCATGAGAAAATTTGGGAGGTGATGGATAGATACACTTATTATCATGATTATGGTCATGGTTTCACAGATGCACATGAATCAAAACTTACCACATTGTATATTTTAATATGTGCAGTTTATTATATATCAATTATACCACAGTAAAACTATTGAAAATATTCTGTACTGTTAGAAATCTCTCTGGTCAAAAGCATTGAAAATATGTTTTGTGAAGAACTTACGGTCCTTCTCTTGGGTTGCTTTCCAGTAACGAGTTATTTTAAATAGGCTAAGTTAATATCCATGGTTTAAAAAAAGATAAATGTGACTGGGGAAAGCCTTCACAAAGAAAAATATCCATTTCTGGATGATCATATGTAGCTGAATTGTTAAAATTAAGTATGTAGGCAGTTAAACTAAGATTAAGATGTTACCAAATCTATCAATTTAATGTGTAGATTTTAAAAATCTTATTGCTAATAAAAGAAGACAGATTGATCTGTCTGTGCACAGCAGCATCAATTAATCAAAGAAATTTATATGACAGATTCATTATACAAAGAGTGAGAGATTTCTCAGAATAAACCAGTTGTGGTTCATTCCATAGGGATACTCAGAACCATAGTGATACAATTCTTTTTCCAACCTTAGCAGTTATATTTATGAAAAATACTCCTGTCAGTGATTATGCAATGGGTAAGACAAAGGTCTTACACAAAGTTGGAGGTTGAGGGGGGAAGAAAACAGTAACACTAAAGCAAACCAATATATTAGAAGCCTCAGATTCCAAACCACATTGGAATAATTCACATTTTAAGAACACATTTTGTGTGTAGGGGGGTGGAATATCCCTTTTTGTTCAGGAATCTTTACAGCTTTAAATCAATCTGCTTGACCTGATCCTAGGCTATCCAGATGGCACCTCAGGTTAAAGTTTTCCAAGCAGACCTTATTTTGGCATAAAAAGTAATGTATTTTTCATTTGCATTTCTCTTTTTTTCATTTTTGTAAGTCTCTGCCTGGTCAAGATTGGTATAGGTATGGTTGTTGGTAATATTCTATACATAATAAGCTAAGAAGGTAAAACATAACCTATTTTCTCTCTGTGTACTTTGCCATTAGCAATCCCAACAAGTTCTTTTGGGGTCTGCCATGTTCTTTAAGGTGATGGTATTTTTGAAATTGGGTGTGTAAATATAAAACTTCTTTCTTTTTTTTTGGTTTTCTTTTTCTTCCAAAGTCCTCTAAATAGATTTAGGTGTCAATGAATTTTTCCTCTAATTAGATTGTATTTCAGTAAGTAAGGATGGACCTAATATAAACTGCCATGTTAAAAATGCAGGGGCTTAGTTGTCAGTTTAATATGGGGCTTTACAGTAGATAATAGATAAGCATGTTGGTATTCTTTTCAGTATGGGTTGTCTTTGATGCTGTTACTCTTTTATGTATGATTGTCTATTTTTACAATTATTTATCAAGTTGTAGGACATTAGATCGCCTTGGGCAGATAAAAAATCTCTTTAAGTGGTAATTTGGTAAGATCCAAAATGATTATGCCTTAAATTTAGAATCTCGAAAATACCTAAAGGTTTTAGGTATATCTCTGAATAGACTTAAAATTTCTTGGTTATTCTAGATTCTACTTGTGTCAGTAAAAAAAATCCTGAGAGACTCAGGCTGAATACATTTGACTCTGCAGTCTTCTTAGTTCTGGGTGAAAATGAGGCTGGGCAACAGCAGCTGAAATTTTAGAATGGAAATGTCAGATTGCTCTTTATCCTCCAAAATTGGTAAATATAAATTCATTTTCTCTCAAGGTTCCATCAACAGTTTGTTTTCCCTTTCTGAGTTTGTTATGTGGGTTACCACCATAAATTTTAAACTTGCTATGGATTTGGATGAGGACTCAAAGAAAAATCAATTACGCTCGGGGAATTTTGACAGAGGTGTATCAGGAATTGTACTGTGAATAATAGAGCAACACCAAACCCAAGAATCTTTTTATTAGTGGTTACTTTTTAAAATTTCTTGGAGGTTACTTTGTTTTTTCAGATCCTTGAAAGAGTCTATGTTTGCAGGAGAGCTGAGAGGAAAAGACCCCAAATCCAATCCCCACCTGAAATGAAAGAGTAACAGTTCACGGCCAAATAAATGGGAAGAACAAATACAGATGAAGTTCAGATACCTAGGTGGAAGGTCCTTTTTTTCTAAATATTATCAGCCTTTGCCATGGCTCGTGTGTTTTTGTTTTTTTCAAGCAACTTCGTCTCTCTTTTTAAGGTCAAATGCCTTCTCGTAGTGCTGTTCTAGGTAGGCTTGATGTTTTGGTGTTCTGAGCCTTGGAACTTTTTCATAGCCGTCCGTTGTGTTTCAGGTATTAAACATCTTCTTGACTTCTACATAGGACCCTAACTGTTCCTTTGTCCTGTTACTTCCTGGAACTAAGACAGCATACAGCTTTCTGCTTGGATGAACCTTTCCACCCATGTCTTCCTTTCCTTCAGATTTCTAAATTGTGTTTCCCCTCTGATCAGCAGAGGAAAAAAGGAAAAAGGAAAAACGTCAAGGAACTATACATGTTAGTTTTCCCTGATTATTTTTTTCCCATTGTAATTTGAAAGAGGTTGTAATATAATTATTTTTGGGTTTTCTGTTCCATCTAATTCTTCCTTTCTCTAAACTGATCACAATTAGAAGGTAAAGGTATTTATTTGCATTAGGGAGTGAGGGTATGAATTTAACGAGTCTTGAAAGGTTTTATCTACCAAGTCTTTTGTCTGAGACTAATGGTCAACCTCCTTCCCTAGTAATTTCAAGTCATGATTTAACAAAATGAGACAATTTGAAAACAAAGTTATATATTATATATATTACATAATATATATTATCATATATAATTGTATATCATATATATATTATACATTGTTTTATGCAAAAAGCATTGAGTGCTGCCCAGATGTAAAGATCTAAATAGTTTACTTCATTTTGATTATTTGCATGCAGTACACTGTGGAAAAGAATTCTCTCTTTTTTTTTTAAAGATTTTATTCATTTATTTGACAGAGAGAGAGAACAAGTAGGCAGAGAGGCAGGCAGAGGGAGAGAGAGAAGCAGGCTTCCCGCTGAGCGGGGAGCCCGATGCGGGGCTCGATCCCAGAACCCCGGGATCGTGACCTGAGCCGAAGGCAGCGGCTTAACCGACTGAGCCACCCAGGCGCTCCCAAGAATTCTCTTTTAACATGGTGCTGGGATTTTAGGTTAATGTGATTTTGACACCACCATGACACCTCACCACCATTATCATCCCCAGATGCGGAGATTTTGCAAAAATCAATAGAATGCTAGTCATCTGTCATTTACAGTATTACTGAGATTTTTGTTTTAAGACTATACTTTCAGGGATCATTTCTGTAGTTCGTTAAGATTGTACAATTGTACTCTGCTTTAAGAAAACCCTATACAAAAATATAAATATACACATTAGTAGGTTTTATTAAATAATATGTAGTATTGTGAAAGAATTATTGTTTTTGTAAAAGGTTTCACTCCAAGTTTTCTTGAAGGTATTGAAGTCCCAATATATTTTAAATTATTTGATTAAATATTATCAAGACCATTTCTAAGGCATAAATTGACTCTGACATTCTCTTTTATAAATCTTAGTTACTACAGTGTTTTACTAATTTCCTTGTGCTACTTTTCTTTAAAAAACAACCTCTCTTGGGGCACCTGGGTGGCTCAGTCAATTAAATGTCTGCCTTCGGCTCAGGTCATGGTCTCAGGGTCCTGGGATCGAGCCCCACATCGGGCTCCCTGCTTCTCCCACTGCCTGCGCTCCCCCTGTTTGTGCGCATGTGCTATCTCTCTCTCTCTCTCTCTCTCTGTGTCAAATAAATAATATCTTTAAAAAAAAAAAAAATCCTCTCCAGAGGATGCTAGTCTATTTTACTGAGTTTGAAAATCACTGCAATCTACCATGTGCAGCTATCACTTACAACTTTACCTTCAGTTAAATTGTTTTGGGAAAATTCTCCATCAGCTGTTATGATATTATAGTCTTACATACTCGTTCATTCATCATCTGGGACAAAGTGTCTCTGTGAAAGCGGACAAGAGGAGGAAAGAAAGAATGAGTACAAGAGAAGAAAATCTAGTTAAAGCATACAACCTTTTTTTTTTTTTTTTTAAGATTTTATTTATTTATTTGAGACAGAGAGAATGAGAGAGAGAGAGCACATGAGAGGGGGGAGGGTCAGAGGGAGAAGCAGGCTCCCTGCCAAGCAGGGAGCCCGATGCGGGACTCGATCCAGGGACTCCAGGATCATGACCTGAGCCGAAGGCAGTCGCTTAACCAACTGAGCCACCCAGGCGCCCAGCATACAACCTTTTGAGGTGAAGCGCTGATTCTTTACTCTATTTTTATATCTCCTATCTTAACTACCCTGGTCTCATCTTGGTTTGTTAGTTGGAGAAGCTGAACTGTTAACCTTGATGGGCAGTATGGCTATTAAAGTTTTTATTTGTATTGTTGGTTTTTCAAAGTTTTGTCTGTTCTTTTTCATCTGGCTCTTAAGACAGTCTAGGGCTGGGGTACCATTTAAAAAAGAAGTCACCTGGGCACCTGGGTGGCTCAGTTGGTTAAGCGGCTGCCTTCGGCTCAGGTCATGATCCTGGAGTCCCGGGATCGAGTCCCGCATCGGGCTCCCTGCTCGGCGGGGAGTCTGCTTCTCCCTCTGCCCCTCCCCCCTCTCATGTGCTCTTTCTCATTCTCTCTCTCTCAAATAAATAAATAAAATCTTAAAAAAAAATAAAAAATAAAAATAAAAAGAAGTCACCTGAGAACAGAAAAATGTACGGCTTGCCAGATGATACCCTGGAGTGTCGAGCCCCATAGCAATATAGAGTGAGCCCTGAGGCCGAAAGGAAAGACTCAGAGGAGCATGTTCTCCTTGCATAGCGTCCCTTTCTGGAAACGTGTGCAGGGAGTTCAAGGGGGCAGGTCACCAGAGGAGGACACAAGGGGGCAAATACAGGACAGCTGTGTGCATCCTTTGGCCCATGTGCTGACCATATGAAACCTTCTCTGGGCCTGGAAAATGCCTGACATGGCTAAGCTAGAATATATCACTTTGCTGGCTCCTGGCACCGTCCTAGTTTTGAACGTGCAGCGGATGCTGTGGCGCTGTTTGTGGAACAGCCCACAAGCTCTCTACCGCAGTTCTAAGTGGAGTTTTAAACAGAACATTGTAGTATCTGTAGCTGGAAGGGAGCTGTTTGGAGGTTTGTCACTGGCAGGCAGGAGTGTAGTGACCGAAGAAGAGAGGATTCTGGGGCCAGTTTTGGACACAAACTGAATCAACTAAAAGGAACCCCGGGCAGGACAGTCTCCTGTCTGGCTTCCCAGTGAAGTCAGAGGGGACAGTCCTGGCAGTACTGTGGATGTGTATGCTGGGATAGATATAAACAGCAAAACGCTCAGCCCCGTGGCTATAAAAAGAAGTATTTTTTTCTTTTTATGATATATTCGTGGTTTAAGAGCAGGCAGTGAATTTTGTTGAACATTTATTCCTGTGCAGTTCAAAAACCAGAATTCTATCTGCTTGTGCGCTTAAGCTCTTTCAGATGTTTTTATTGTGTAACATTGTTTCCAGATTCTTCTTTCAATGGATGTTGTTTTTCTGCCCCCCCCCCCCAATCTGTTAAAAGATCAGTTTGTGTGAATCTTGACACTGGGATGCTATTTCATGGTTTTAATTTGAATGTGAGTTGTTGCAGCTGGAAGCATATGATTAATGGCACAGACTTGTTTGTCGCAAAAACAGATGATATTTTACATTTAGTCAAGATGCATTGAAAAATTGCTTGTATTACACTGGACGTAAGTCACATTTTAATTCACTTTTGAATTCTTGTGATTTGAATTATTCTGAAACCAGTAGATGTGTATCTGTGGTGATAAAACTGGCTGTTGCAGGTATTTGAAAGGTGCTTGAAAAACTGCATATTTTATGTACTTATAAATGACCTCCATTGTTTGCTCATGTCTTCTTTTTATAATATATAGTTCATTAAATAGCCAAAGCTTTTTTGCTGGGAAAATTGTTTCAAATCAGTCAAAAGTCTGGGAGTCAGTGTAAAAAAGATGGAGGGTATGGTTATGGAGTTTAAAAGTTTGTTCTTCTTGATTGTCTATGTATTTTTATGTATTTCGGTAGTGTACCTACATCATAGTGGGCAGCTCCTGGTTTCCCATACCTGCGGGCATGTGCAGAGTTCTGGCCACAGAAGACATGGCAGTGTCTTACCTCTCCTCCGCCATCACTCTGGGTTTGGGTGTATTTGCTGCAGTGACCCAAGCATCCTTCTCAAAAGCAATATCAGAAAAGTTGTGTATGCAGTTTCCTTCAGAAATGAGTCTCACAAGTCATTCGAGGCAAGTTATAGCAGTCTGCCCTCCAGTTCTTTCATCATATAAAATAACATGAAACCATACATGTTAAATCAGATGTTACTTAGTCAAACTGGTTATACTGGATAGGAATTAACTCTTTTCCGATCCCCCAGGTGTGGCTATACAGTATCAGATTGAATGCTTCCATGGTGAAGAAGTCCATGTTTCAGAAAGTATGTACTTACCTGCCATGTTGGAAGAGTTTTAATTATTACAATTCATTATCATTTGCCAAAAGGGAACTTTCTGCTTCTTTGAAGCTAAAATGAATCCAGTTCTGCTTTGTGGGGCATGCTTAACAAATGATATGTCTTCTTTAGACAGTAATTCAGAAACATGAAACTTGTTATCATATATTTCGGAAGATCATTTTCCACGCTAAATATCTTTCATTTCTTCAGTCATTTTCTATATTACATGGTGTCCAGGTTCATCACCATCCTTGTTGCCACCTTCTGTGGTGGTCCCTTGTAAAACATGTATCTGGGAGCATGATGTTTTAGATGTGCTCTGACTAGTGATACTTCCCTCTTTTCTTTCGAATACTTAAATTTCTCTTAAAGCCAACAATCTGAGCCACAGTACCCCATTGGTTCACGTTGGATATGCTCTCAAAATACCCAGCTGTTTTAAGTCACAACTCTTCTGTTCTTGCACAGTTAATTCTTTTTTTAAATTCCAAGTTCCAGACATTACTTATATCTCTATTAAATTTCATTATGTAAGCACTGGCTCATTGTTCCAGCTTGTCAGGAAGTTTTTGACTTTTTTTATTCTGTCATCCAACATATTAGCAATTTCTTTCAGCCTTGTGCCATCTGTAAATCTTGAAATGATACCTTTAAAGTTTTTACTCAATTAAAATGTATAGACATGTATCAAATTGCCTACTTTGTGCCAGTCTCATGCTCTCTCCTAGGGATAACAAGAAGACTAGCATGTACTCATTCCTTTAGGGAGCTCACAAGCTGTGAGGAATAATAGACCTGTAATTATATAACTATAATGCCCTGTGATAATTGCTGTAATAGAGTTATGTGTAAAGTGCTAGGAGAACCAAGGTTGGTTGCAAATCATAGAAGACCCAACACCTTCCATGGCACAGTTCCATGAATTTTTGGATGTGGCTGTTAAATCGCTTATAATGCTGCC
Source organism: Neomonachus schauinslandi (assembly GCF_002201575.2). Lineage (NCBI taxonomy): Eukaryota > Metazoa > Chordata > Mammalia > Carnivora > Phocidae > Neomonachus > Neomonachus schauinslandi. The sequence goes on from NC_058409.1 coordinate 111,726,851, forward strand.
TAACTACTGTCATCTGATTTACTTTTTCTTTCTTGCCCAAGGATACAGCAAGAGACTTGTTAAATATTTTGCTGTAATGATCTCATACTACGCTATTCCCAAAATGTACCAACCTGGCGAGCCAGTACAAAAGGAACTGAGAATTATTTTCAAAGACTTCTTAGTGACTCCATGATTGTTCATGATGATCCCATTTTTTTTTTAAATCTGGATTGATATTTGCCTATCCTCAGTCTCCTGGTAACTTTCCCATTCTTCGTGGTTATATCACAGTGCTTGGAGGAGTTTTGTGATGATGTCTGAGTTTTTCTGCTCTCTTGGTATGTAATCTGTCTGATCTGGAGACTTGCATTAACTTAAAGAAGCTTGATATGCATTTTCTCCTCACTTCAAATTTACCTTCTCTTAACTCTTTCCAGATTGAAATCATTCTTTTTATGCCTACCTTGGTTTTTTTGCTTACCTGTTCTTCATAACCAATTTTACAAGTATAAATTCATTTTAGCCTCTATTCTTTCCCCTTCTTACAGTTTTATCTTCCCTTAAAGTCATGGGCTGGTTTTCCTCCTCCTCTTCCTCCTCCTCATCTAATTATGTTGAAACCCTAAAGTCTAGCATAAATGACCATCATTGATAGTATGGTCTCTGGAATAAGATGCACCATTTCTTTTTTGATGGTCACAATCCAGACATTTAAATTCTGTTGTTTGCTCATGCTTCTCTGCCATGAGATTGTCGAGTGAATAAGATAGACATTTATCAGAACTGAGGACTTCTTAGCAGCCATGTTTAATGGCATCTGGCTCCGATAGCAGGGCTGCTATCAAGACAGGGCAAGCCATGGATTAGGCCACTGATAGTGCTCTTAGGGTACTGCCAACATTTACCACTCTGTGTCCTTGGGGGTTCTATCACTAACCTACCCCTCTTTCTCATTTTCCTCAATACAACTGTCAGTACTCCTAATTCAGTCTGATCTTTGTGTAATTTTGACTCTAAATGTGCTTGACAATTTCTAATGATTAATGATGAAATAATTTAATTCTGTATCTATGTCCTTCCCAGATCCCTTATATATCTGTTGTCATATGTATTTTTTTTTTAAGATTTTATTTATTTATTCATGAGAGACAGAGAGAGAGAGAGAGGCAGAGGGAGAAGCAGGCTCCCAAGGAGCAGGGAGCCCGATGCGGGACTCGATCCCAGGACCCTGGGATCATGACCTGAGCTGAAGGCAGACGCTCAATTATCTGAGCCACCCAGGCGCCCCTGTCATATGTATTTTGATAAAGATCTGACCTATATCTATTCTGATTATTTTATAAAAGCATAAGTTTTTGAGTTATGGAATATTTTTTAGATATTAAAAGCAGAATTTGGTATCAAAACATTTTAAGGCTCTTAATATATTGTACAAAATGCATCTATAGAAAACTTGCATGGATTTGCATTCCTATATAGGAATCGATTCTGTTATCTTACTGCATCTTTCCTATTGTTGCAGGCCATCATTTAGATTTTTTAGGTAATTTGATACTTGAAAAATGGTTCCATATAATTTCAGCTTGAATTTTTTTGATAACCAAGATTAAGTTTGTCACCTTTGTTATTGTCTATGTCTGTTTATCATTTTGTTATTAAAAAATATGGCTAGTTTTATGTACTAGTTATTCCAGGTGAGTTTTTGGGTTGAAAGTTTCCTGTGAGGTTTTGATCAGCGATGCATGAAACTCACTAGTTAATTTGGAAAGAATTTAAATACTTACTATATTTGGTCTTCTCATCTAAAAACATGGTACGGTGCTTTATTCATATGGGCATTGTTGGTGTCATTCATACAGATGTTGGGATTTTTCTGTATTAACATGTTATTGCATGGTTTTAAAATTTTAAGTAGAAGTAAAAAGATTGTAAAACATTTTAATTTTGTTTCTAATCACCTTCTGGAACCATATTATTGTCTTAAGTTTTCCAGTTAGTTCTCTTGTGTTTGTAGGTATACAGTCATCATCTGCAAATAATGATCATTTTGTCTCCTTTCCAGTGGTTATTCCTCTTATATCAGTTTCTTGCCTTATTATATTGACTAGAACTTAACAGAACAATGCTAAATAATTCTGATGATAGTAGGGCCACATTAATTTTTATTCCTCAGCACCTGGTATATAAAAGGTATTCAGCATATAAAAGGTACTCAAAGTGTGGAGTGAGTTGACTTGAATTTAGCTGTCAGAGCTGTAATTCTCATTGGCAAACTAGAAACCGTGCATAAAACAAAAATAGTACAAAATACAAAGTTACACGTGACATTAAAAAAACTACAAATAACTACTCTTCAGTGGAGGAAAAAAGATGATGTACAAGTGCAGTAAAAGGAATGGTTGTGGCGCAGGTGGCATTTAATGCAGGACTTGAGAATAGATGACACTCGAAGATAGAAAGATTTAGGGAGAGAGGAGATTCCCAGCCAAGGGAAAAGTCATAAGCAGAGGCGGTAGCATTTGAGGAACATGATGGGTATAAGATGAAAATGTGAGCAGTTCGTTTTGGACACTGCAAAGGTTTCATAAGTGGTGTGGAAGGATTTGAGGATAGAAAGGTCACTTGGGTCAGACCATCAGGAGCCTTGAATGGCAGCCTAAGCTCTTTTGACCAATGCTTCCCAAGATTTTTCACATCAGACTCATGGAAAATGATATTTTTATGACATATTGGATAAACAGAAACTACTTACTGTGAGAGGTGATGACAAGAAATGGGAGGATTGTGCCCTGGCCCCCACTGGACACCCTAATGACCACAGGAATTTCAGTACATCTGTAATCCTTCCAAGGTACATATATGTTAGGAAGGTGAGATTTTTATCAAGGGATACTTTCTCTCTGATTTCAGTCTGAAGCTGTTTTGAACTTTATGCTGAGCAAACTACCTCTTCACCTACCACGTAGACACAGACACAGACACACACACACACACACACACACTCTCTTCCTCACATGTACCACATGTTTCCAGTTCCCAATTCAAGTACTGATAGTCCTATTTATTTACTTTTCCTTCAAAACCATGGCTTCTAATTGTAAGAAGAGAATACCAATCTCCCTGTGTTCAAGTTCTTTTAGCTTCCTATCCAGGTTGTGGTTAACGAAGATAAAGTCTAGATTTCTCAATTGTTTCATCCTACTCACTTTTTTAAAAAAAGATTTTAGAGAATGGGGGAGGGAAGAGGGGCAGTGGGAGAGGGAGAGAGAGAGTCTTTTTTTTTTTTTTAAGATTTTATTTATTTATTTGAGACAGAGAGAATGAGAGAGAGAGCACATGAGAGGGGGGAGGGTCAGAGGGAGAAGCAGGCTCCCTGCCAAGCAGGGAGCCCGATGCGGGACTCGATCCAGGGACTCCAGGATCATGACCTGAGCCGAAGGCAGTCGCTTAACCAACTGAGCCACCCAGGCGCCCGAGGGAGAGGGAGAGTCTGCTTAAGACTCTGAGCAGGGACCCCAAGGCAGAGCTCAATCTCATGACCCTTAGATCATGACCTGAGCCAAAATTAAGAGTCGGACACTCAACTGACTCTGCCACCCAGGTGGCCCCATCCTTTTTACTTTTGAAGGATAATTAAAACTTAGTACTAGTGCAGCTGGATTGTGACATGAAATTCTCTCAAGGTTACTGTGGTCCCCCAGTAAGTAAACAGACCACCCCTGATGATTTCGGGGAACTAGTATATGGCTTTGAAATAATAATGAATCAAACTCTTATACTTCAAATCTGTAGGAACTATTGTAAGCTGTAAACAAAATTATCTTAATAAATGGCTTTTCCATAAAAGGTCTTCCCTTAATTAAACAAGTTTAAAATACTACAGTGCCATAATTTGACAATGTTACATTTCCATTAGCTGTTGCATTAGCGAAGAAGGTGTTTCTTAAAACACTTACTGTATCTCACATGGCATTTAACCAATTAAACTAATTAAGAGTATAAAAATAGATTTTGATGGGCGCCTGGGTGGCTCAGTTGGTTAAGCGACTGCCTTCGGCTCAGGTCATGATCCTGGAGTCCCGGGATCGAGTCCCGCATCGGGTTCCCTGCTCGGCAGGGAGTCTGCTTCTCCCTCTGACCCTCCTCCCTCTCATGCTCTCTGTCTCTCATTCTCTCTCTCGCAAATAAATTAAAAAAAAAATCTTTAAAAAAAAATAAATAAAATAAAAATAGATTTTGATGAAATACTAAGACATTTTAATACCAAGAATGGATTGAAAACCTTACAATTTGATTTTTAAGACTTTGAAATTCTTATATGTTATACTTTCCACAGTAGCATCTCACTTGGACACTTTGGAAACAGCTGAGGGTATACCTCTAGTACCAAAATGTTATTTGAACAACTGGATATTTGATGATTTTAAGGACTTGTTAATTTCTTTTAGATGTAATGATATTTTGGTTGTGTCTTTAAGAATTCTTTTTTTTTTTTTTTAGAAACCTAGACCAAAATATTTACAGATGAAACTATATGATATCTGAGATTTGCTTCAAAATAATATGACAGAGGAATTAGGTTGAGGCTGGATTGGCCAGAACTGATGGTTGTCGAGGCTGAGTGATGGTGTTCATCATACTTTTTTAGTTACTTACATATATTTAAAATTCTCCATAATAATGAAAGTAGCAGGAGTGTAATACATCGTGTATTTGATGAACATTAAAAACCCTGTAATACTGTCAAGAGGGCAGTGGGTGACTCTTCCCTGCTACCTTAAATCTGAACTATTGGCCTTTTTTATTTCTGGTCTTCACCTTTATTTTTTTTTTCTTTCATAGTTGTTGATCTTGCCTCTCTTTTTCTTTTAAAATGTTCTAATTTTTTTATTTGCTTTCTTTTGTGACTGTTTCTTCTTGCTACTGTCCACATGCCTGTCTCTGGTGGTTTCTATTTCTCCTCTGTCTCCCACATAATGATTTACTACTTCTAATATGCTCTGAGCAGAGAGCCAAGAATCTTAAGTGTGATCACATTTTTTTTCTAGGCAAGAATTTTGTGTGGGCCTGAGGGACTTTTTAGAGTGGTTAAGCATGTGAGCTTTAGAATGTTAATTTGGGGCCCTTTCTGTTGGCTGCCCCATGGCTCCTAGTTTTTGGCTGTGTTCTGGATAGTTGAGGTATCCCATAGGTGTTTAGATATATTGTACAGTCATATGCCTTGAGACTGCAAGGAAGGTTTTTTTTTTTTTTTAATGCAGTGATGATGACATTGGAAGTAAAATTATTTTATTTACAACTCATCCAAAAGAAGCTTAACTTTCCAATTGTTACTACTTTAAGGATCAGAAGAATAAATACGCTGTTATAGGAAATACTTTGCAGCACATGTAAGTTGAAGCCTAAATGACATACTGTCATAAAGATATTATCAGTTCAGTGACCTGCTAGACCATGAGGTCATGAGTCAGGCAGGGGCCACATGTACGTAGTTGGCCACTGTTTTCCTGGTGCCCAGAACTGGGTCTGGTACATAGAAGCCACTCAATAAATACTTGTTAGTTGAGTAAGTGAATGAGTAATATAAATCCAATGACTATTTTTAGTTCAGCACATGTAAATTAATTGAGGACTCTATGCCTGTTCCTATACTAGGTCCTTGAAATATACAAAAGAATTGGTCTCAAAGCACAAGTAGAGATTGTCAGTCCAGAGCAGTCATAAGGAACTGGAAGTACTAAAAAAACTTCGTTACAAGATCCTAACAGTGAAGGGATGAACAGTTTGCTCTAGAATAACAAAGGATGGAGACAGCAGTTTTGTAAAAATTAAGGAGGACTTCACTAGAGGAGATGTTTGGATGTAAGACTTGAAATGTGCATAGGGTTTTTTTTGGTAAGACATGAGTGGAACAGGGGAAAAACAGCCATAGGAAAAATGAATGGTGGAGTTTCATAGTGTCCAAGAGCTTGGCGGTTACATAGACGGTAAAGTTGGGTGATGGGTGATTGACTACTAGGAAAAGGGATAAGGGTTTAAGGATGATTCTTAAGATTCGTAATTTGGGTGGCTGTCAATTCCCAGACAGGGAATCCAGGAGACTGGTTTAGAAAAGAATTCATGGCAAGAATGAGTTCACATGGGGACAAGTTGAGTTTAAAATACCTGGGAAATTCTAGAAGGGAATATATGATAGGTAGATGGTAAGGAATAAGAATACTGGGGCTTTGGAGAAGATTGGATAAGGGCATTTGAACTGTCTTCAGGATATTAGAGGTAGCTGAAACAATAGGAGTAAAGACATTCCCTAGGAGGACATGTAAAGTGAGAAGGAAGAATTCTGGGGAAAATCAGAGCAATCAAGAGATCTGTGCACTCTGAAGGCAGATACCATGTCTGTTCCATGGTCTTACCTGTACAGTAGAGTGTAGTACATGGCACTCAATTAGCCCTCATAACAATTTGTTTTTTAAATGTTGCCTTGGAAAGAAACATTTTGAAAAATTACTAGATGCTATTTACATAGAGCAATAACAAGTTGCCAGTAAGATTTAGGGTAAGTTTTTTTTTCCCCACGTCTAGTTCATTAGCTCACATTCTGGAAGTTGCTACCTAGCTGCAGGTTCTTGAGCTTTGTTTTCTATTCCTGTGTAACAATTTATTACAAACTTAGAGACTTAGCAAGGCAAATATGGTTTTTTTTTCTTAAGTTAAACACAGAATTACCATGTGACCCAGCAATTCTCCTAGTTATGTACTCAAGAATTGAAGATAGGTGTTCAAACAAAAATTTGTATACCAATATTTATAGCAGCTCTATTCACAGTAGAAAAAAGGTAGAAACGGGCGCCTGGGTGGCTCAGTTGGTTAAGCGACTGCCTTCGGCTCAGGTCATGATCCTGGAGTCCCTGGATCGAGTCCCGCATCAGGCTCCCTGCTCGGCAGGGAGTCTGCTTCTCCCTCTGACCCTCCCGACCCTCCCCCCTCTCATGTGCTCTCTCTCTCAGTCTCTCCCTCTCAAATAAATAAATAAAATCTTTAAAAAAAAAAAAAAGAAAAAAGGTAGAAACAACCAGCGCATCCATCAGCAGATGGACAGACAGAATGTGGTATATTTATATGGTGAAATATTTAGCCATAAAAGGATCCCTTTCTAAGGTCACATTTTTCTTGGAGGATTTCAGTTCCTCGGGAATGGTTAGACTGAGGGCCTCCGTTCCTGGCCACCTGTTGGCCAGAGGATGGCCTCTGTTCCTGGGCTCATGTGCCATTGCAATATGGCAGTTTGCTTTATAAAAGTATCCTGACTGAGAAGGCAACAGAGCTAATTTGTGGTTAAAATGGAAGTTACAATCTTTTGTAACCTAATCATGGAAGTGACATCCCATCACCTTTGCCACATTCTTTTCTTTTCTTTTTCTTTTTTTAAGATTTATTTATTTGAGAGCATGAGCAGTGGGGAGAGGGAGTGGGAGAAGCAGAAGCAAGCTCCTCGCTAAGCAGGGAGTGCGGCGGGGGGTGGGGGGGGGCGTGCTCAATCCCAGGACCCTGGGATCATGACCTGAGCTAAAGGCAGACACTTAACCGACTGAGCCACCCAGGCGCCCCCACCATTGCCACATTCTGTTGGTTAGAAGTAAGTCATTAGACCAGCCCACACTCGGGGAGGAGATTACACAAAGGCCTCAGCACCAAGAAGTGGGGATCACTGAGGGCCATCTTGGAGGCTGCCTCTCATAATGGATAGCTTTTGCTGTTAATGTCTCTGTGAGGCTTTTGATTATTTCTATTACGATGATCATATGCTTTTCTTGACAGAACCTTCCTCATGTAAACTCAAAAGAACATTTGAGTACCTGTGATTCCATTATGGCAGGTGTAAAGAAAGAGAAGATGTTGTTTCCTTTGTGAAAATATAAAATGTGGGTCATTCTTTTAATATTTCCTGGTTTTTTTTTGGCAGAAATTATTTCTTAGACATTGGTTATTCACAAGGATACAGAACCTTAGATTGATTAGTATACTAAGACTGTGTTTGTATGTGTATGAACCTAAGTGTGTGCACTGAATGAAATGATCTGATTCTTGAGGTTTACAGCAAGGCCATCATTTTTCTAATTAAAGAAGGAATAGATCTTGAAAGATACAAACCAAAGAATGGGGGTAAGGTAGATAGTGTTTTTCCTCTCCTAATTGCTGCATGCATGGTTTATCCATTTGTATATAAGAGATACTATTCAAAATAGCAACAAGTATATGATAAATGTGTTGAAAATAAGTTTTTTCTTAAAGAACTCTGATCTTATGTCAGATTGGCATACTTTTATACATGTCTACCCTATAATTGTTTCACTTACCTAAAATAAAGAGGACATGAATGGTGTGACAGGGCCTCATTAGTCAGCTCTGAAAGTAAGTCCTAATATCAGAGCTTTAAGAAAACTCAGCATTGTGGAGCCCTACGGGATACCTAATAAATGTGTCTTTTCATATAATCTCTTCTTTATCCTCAAGCAAATATATTCTTTAACTAACCCAATCTAAATAAAACTTAGTAGGCTTAGCATCATTTAAATTGCACTGTCTCTTTTCTTTTGAGTGTGTTCTTCATGGGAAACTGTATTTGGAAGTGAAGTGCTTAACCTCAGGCAGTGTTCAAACTCATTTGTCTTCTCTTTGGCTAGTGCACTGATTCCTAATCTTTTTACGCTGTGACACTCTATTTTGTGTAACCCTCTGTCCCCAAGTGCTGGGTGATGCATACACACTTATATTTTATAGTTAATTGAAATTAATTTCATTTTGAGAGTTCCACTTGCCTCTTGAGATAATCGGAGACATCGCAGAGCTTCAAAGACAGAGGTGGCGATTATTGATGTAGTGATGTAGTTACACATGAAGAAATCTGTTTAATGGTATGTGTGATGTAGTGGGCTAATCTCATTTAAATATATAGTAAGTGTGTAAAAAAGGAAGTCTGATTACCCTAAGGACATTTTAATGAGTCGTTCATCCAGCCAGGGTTATAGAGTTTATTCATTTGGAATTGTCTGAAGTGGAGTGGTCTTATCACTAGTATTCCTTTTATAAGGGCAATTTCGAAGGACAGACGGAAAACTTACTTCTGAGGACAAAAAAGAACTGCCCTGCTTTAGAAAGAAGCTCAGAGAGAAGAGTATTTCAGACAAGAATTATGAAAGGAAGTAAGGGAGGGGCTCCTGGGTGGCTCGGTCAGTTAAGTGGCCGACTCTTGATTTCTGGTCAAGTCATGGTCTCAGGGTTGTGAGATCAAGCCTGGCGTCCCGCTCCACTCTCAGCGGGGAGTCCACTTGGAATTCTCTCTTACCCTCCCCCTACTCATGCTCTCTCTCTAAAATAATAAAAACTTTTTTTTAAAAAGAGCAATAAAGGGTATTTTAGATTATATAAAAATGAGACTGCTTATACTCCAACTCATGGGCAAAGAACGCACGTATTCATCCTTTCATTCACTTCTTAACTTCCTCAGCAAATACGGACAGGCTGCTCTGTGCCAGAGTCTGCAGAGACACCTGGAGACGTAGTAGTGAACCCATTGAGCAGGAAGATCTTGAGTATACTTAGCAAAGTTAATTGATAGAGACCTGACGAATGTGGCATGTTTACAGAAAAGCTACCAAAAAGCTGTGAGCGTGAGAAAGTGGGTTATAAACAGATGCAAAGATTCCTGAGAAAAAAAGCTCATTTTGTACCTAGTTTTGCTTGCTTTTTCCTACTCCTAATGCACCTACATTGTATTTAAAAGTAGTCCTTTAAAAAAAACAAACAAAAAACTGTTACCCGAAATGGCAACCCTGCCTTAACCCACGCTTCTTGAGCTCTTGCTAGTGCAGTCATACGAGTTGTTGAATAAATGTACCAGTTTTTGATGATCCACGACTTTATAACAAAAGGGAGGGAAATGTAAAGTGTGTATATCCACCGTACGTCAGCCGTCTGTGTAACAGCCTCTCCTAAAGGTACACAGACACACGTGAAATCAGTCTGCAGTAGTGACCAGTTGGGGTTTTCTCATCCTATAAAATGAGAGTGTCATGAAAGTGTCATCTTAATGTTAAATTGATAAATCAACACTGCTTCTTTAAAAATCTAGCTGAAGACCTCTGGTAGTAAAGGAACCTGCACACTCATCTGAAGGGGAGAAGTTTCTTTGATGTTCGGATTCCTCCCCCCACCCCCAACCAACAACAATAGGGGAGAAAGAAATTGGGGAATATGAAGTACTAGAGGCTGTGGAAGATACAGGATGAAGAAGGAAGTTACTAGAAAGAAGAAAGGGTCCACCTCAAATAAAAGCGTGGTTCATTTTTTTTTAAATTTTATTATGTTAATCACCATACATTACATCATTAGTTTTTGATGTAGTGTTTCGTGATTCATTGTTTGTGTATAACACCCAGTGCTCCATGCAGAACGTGCCCTCTTTATTTTTTTTTTTTAAAGATTTTATTTATTTATTTGAGAGAGAGAATGAGATAGAGAGCATGAGAGGGGGAGGGTCAGAGAGAGAGGCAGACTCCCTGCTGAGCAGGGAGCCCGACGTGGGACTCGATCCCGGGACTCCAGGATCATGACCTGAGCCGAAGGCAGTCGCTTAACCAACTGAGCCACCCAGGCGCCCAGAACGTGCCCTCTTTAATACCCATCACCAGGCTAACGAATCCCCCCACCCCCCTCCCCTCTAAAACCCTGTTTGTTTCCATATGATCCTCTCAATAGATGCAGAAAAAGCATTTGACAAAGTACAGCATCCTTTCTTGATTAAAACTCTTCAGAGTATAGGGATAGAGGGTAATACCTCAATATCATAAAAGCCATCTATGAAAAACCCACAGTGAATATCATTCTCAATGGGGAAAAACTGAGAGCTTTTCCCCTAAGGCAGGAACACGGCAGGGATGTCCACTATCACCACTGCTATTCAACATAGTACTAGAAGTCCTAGCCTCAGCAATCAGACAACAAAAACGTGGTTTATTTTTTATAGCATTGGCTGTACTGGAAATAGCAGAGGGAAGTACTCTCTCCTTTGCGCAGTTTCTTTCAGCACCTGGTAGACTTTTCCTTCCAGGCGTTAGAACTCAGGTTAGTACCATAGTTCAGTAAGTTATAGGCTTAAATGGTGGCCCAATGATAATAGAAACAATAACAAATTAACTACACTTAATGAACATATAGAATATTCCAAGCACTGTGCCAAATGAGTTATCTCATTTAATTCCAACAATCCTATTGGGTACCTAAGTATTATTATTTTTCCCTTTTATCAAAGGGAAACCCCAAGGCTTAGAACAACTAAGCCAATTATCCGAGGTCACTAAGATGACATGGTGGAACTAGATTTTGAACCCAGTGAGTCTGACATCAGGGTCTGTGCTAATCATTCCACTGTCCTACCCCCATCCGAGCTAACCTGCCTCTCACGACTAAACCCAACTCCAGTGCTTGCCTTATTTTCAGGGAAAATTATTTGTGCCAAGTTCTGAAAAAATTGGAGCCTTCCAAAAGTTTTGGAGCATAAGTGATCCCTAGGCTGACAACTGCCCCTATTTATTTATGATTTGTAAAGCACATTGACTTGTCTAATTATAGAGTTCAGATTATAATGTATATTAGCTTTTTTTTTTTTTTTTTTTTTTTTTTAGGATTTTATTTGACGGAGAGACACAGCGAGAGAGGGAACACAAGCAGGGGGAGTGGGAGAGGGAGAAGCAGGCTTCCCGTGGAGCAGGGAGCCCGATGCGGGGCTCGATCATGACCTGAGCCAAAGGCAGTCGCTTAACGACTGAGCCACACAGGCGCCCCTTTGCTTTTTTTCTTTTTTTCCATTTGCTCTTTTATGCTTAAGCCTAACCATGGACCCTTGCTGAACTTGTATAATCCATAGGGTGGCAACAAATAGGACAGAAGGGAAGAGTACATGAAAGAAAACTTAAACCTCCTTTAGGAGTTGTGATAAGCATTTCCATCAAGAATAACAGAGTATTGGGGCGCCTGGGTGGCTCAGTTGGTTAAGTGTCTTCCTTCTGCTCGGGTCATGATCTCAGGGTCCTTGGATCCAGTCCTGCATTGGGCTCCCTGTTTGGCCCTCTGCCCCTCCCCACCCCTGCTCATGTGCATGCACTCTCTCTCCTTCTCTCTCAAATAGATAAATCTTAAAAAAAAAAAAAATGAAGTATTAAAAGACAAAAGGGTAAATATGAGTGGGATCAAATAAATGTTGTGGACCAAGCAGAATTCCCTTAAGGTTTTATTACATGAGTAGGTTACTAGTAATGTTTTGAGGTCAAATTAATCACAAAATAGAAATTACAGTTAGAGGGTCGCCTGGGTGCCTCAGTCGTTAAGCATCTGCCTTCGGCTCAGGTCATGATCCCAGAGTCCTGGGATCGAGCCCCTGCATCGGGCTCCCTGCTCTGTAGGAAGCCTGCTTCTCCCTCCCCGACTCCTCCTGCTTGTGTTCCCTCTCTCGCTGTGTCTCTCTCTGTCAAATAAATAAATAAAATCTTTAAAAAAAAAATTACAGTTAGAGTAAGAACCTAATATTCTACCTTTGAAGGTCAAAGCTTATAATCTATTGTCCTAATTTTTCTTTATTGCTATGTGGGATGAGACATTAGACGTTGTAAACTTTTTCTGTGGGCTGTGAATTTATGTTCATCTAGAACCTCATGTTGTCAGTTTTGTCATATGGTTGGTGTAAGTCAAAGTTTACAGTAAAAAATACTTGGGGGGGGGGGTTGGTAAGCTACGCTAGAGTACCGTAGCCTTTCCACAGTATTAGAAGATTGTATTTCACCCCGAGTATGGAAGAAACGCCTTCCATTTCAGCCAGAAAATTCACGTTGTGGCTCTTCCCAATTTGTTGCTTGGTCAATGGCAATTGCAACAAAATTGTTCCCAGACTCTTTCCTAGTCTGGGCACCAGATTTTCCAGAATACTACAAAATGTGCTTTTTGTTTTTTTGTGTTAGGCCAAGAGCCCAGGAATTTGCTGCTTGGTAAACATTTGGAGCTATGCACATAGTGATCACCTTGGTTTTGTGGGTCTTCTAGGCAGTAGGCCCTTGGCTTTTATGGGAGTACAGAAGGGAACATTTTCCCACAACTCTTCCCACAGCTTGTTTGTTCTACACTTTCAGTTTCTCAGAGCTGCTTGTTCTGTGGGGCATCAGGGCAGGCTGACGGATCCCGAAGAGCACAGGGTAATGCTCTTAGTTGTGTTTTAGTACGGTGCTTAGCACATGTACCCTTATGGCTGCACATTTCCCAATACTGAAGCAGAACTCTGAGAAAGGCAAAAAGCTGTGAATAGAGTGTAATTTTATTGTGTATGCGGAATTAAAAATTTTTTAAATTAAAAATGTCGGATGAGCAGTTCCTTGCAGAACTGAGTATGTGCCAGAAACGTAAAAACTACATGCTAATAACAGTAAGCCAGCAAGCTACCACCATCCATCCAGAAGATAGCTTATTTCTGTGTCATGAAATGTTTCATTGGGTGAACTCTACACTCTGCATGTGAGAAATCTGAGTAAACATTGTATAAAAGATTAACCAGTTCATGGGAAAAAAATAGTGATTGTGTAAGACTGTGTTAGAGGCATTCAGAGTGTGAAAATGAGTGAGGCACACAAAGGCTCCAAACTCCCAGACGGCTCGAAGATGAAATGTGCATTCAGGTAACTCTGCTACGGGGTAGAAAGTCTTATGAAGAGTGCCGAGAGGAAGAGATTAAAAGTTTCTGAGACGTTCTTTCCAGCCAGGAGACTGTGGAAAGGCTGGGTGGAATAGGTGATCTGGCTCGTGCAGGGCAGGTGGTGATTTCCCTGTGCAGGAGCCGAGGGGAGAACGGATATGGCAGGAACTCTAGGCAGGGGGGGATAACAACCACAGACGTGATAGTGGAAGCCTGGTCTAGTCTGGGAGAGAGCAGGTTGCACTTGTGGAGGGTACAAGGAGACGAACGGAGAGATGGAGTAAGGAATGGCCTGTTGGAGCCAGATCACAGAGAACTGTAAATGCTAAGTTGTGTCGTTTGGGAATTTCAGGTTTTATAGGCATTTGATGTTTTTGAGCAGAGTGGTGATGGAGCTTGAGCTAGTTTTCTGGATCAGTATTAATAATGTCATCAGAGCACTGCCAGGACAGAAGCAAGATCAGTTAGAGGGCTGTTCTGGTGATCCAGATGGAAAGTGGTTGCGGGTGTGGACCAGAGTGAGAACGTAGAGGAGGACAAGATAATCAGGGAGCAGGCGGAGTCCTCAGGTACGGTAGTTAGAACTTGATGGTGAAGGTAATGATGTACAGTTGTGCTTTGTGTAACCCGGACATCCAGAATCCTTGTTGAGGGGCAGGAGGACGTGGGAAGAGGGCAATTGGTGTAACAGCTTTTTGTTTGTAAAAGGTAGGCTGAGGACCACCTGCTTCCAAATTTTCTGAGGATGTGCTATTTGAAGTCTGATGCCAAGGCTGCACATGTTGTAATAACCTTTCTAGGCTCCAAAGCATGTGATCACTGGGTTAGAATTCCAGCATAATGAGACCAAGGAGATTAGTCCAGTTCCTATATAGACCTCTTAATTTTGCAATTGCACTCCCAACTCTGGCTGACCTATCTTTGGACAGGAGATAGGGTGAACGTAAAGATAGTTTGGTGTAACACATTTATTTCTGCTGAAAAACAGCCCCAAATATGCCTGAGTTTTAGCAGATCCCTGTGGTCCCTTTTGCATATTAAAGATCACAAGTATGTACAATTCTAAAAGCCCTATGGGGTCTTAGCCTCTTCGCTCAAGAATTATTGAGACCTCGGTGCCTTGGCAAAGCTGGAGATGTTATGAAAATAATGTGCAGTTCTCCTCAAGCAACCACTAATGGGAGGTAGGTGGATAAGGCCCCAAATGCTTCCAGTTCTAGCCTGAGTCAGTTCAGGCTACCCACAGTGGTTGCTGTTTGGATAGCTCTTTTCGTGGGTTGTCTCTTTCCCTCTCCCACTTCCTCACTCTGCCACTAGCATTTTCTGCATTCACCGCTTGAATAAACCCTTTACACTGGGGGAATCCAAAATAAGGCAGAAACTATTTGTTGACATATATTTCCTTTACTGACTCTCTTATACCCTTTGGGAGCAGGAAGAACTCTTTTTCTTTCTTGTCCACATTTTTTACCCCTCCCTAAGAAACTGTATTGTTAATAAATACAGGAATACCTTACTAAGTGAATCTTTTTCAAGCTGTGCAGTTAGCTATATGTCCAGGAGTGTGGAGAGTATTCATTTTTAAGGTTTATGAAATCTAGAGGCTTGGCACTTTAGGATTGGAAGAAGCTCAGCTATGGGTAGGTAGTACTGTCTGCCCTAAGTACTAACAGATAATGGGTAGTCAACAAGGCCCTTAAGCAAGACAAGACTACCCAGGTAATGTCCCCCAGGCTCTGAAATAATTCTCCATTTACTGCTGCCTCACGCCCAGACACTGACTGGTTTACAAAGCCATCCATATTCTGTCTTCACACTGGCCATTACTTGTCACTAGCTGAGACTTCTTCGGCTCCTTGTCTTCACTGTGCCCCCACCCACCCACCCACTCCTAGTTTCCTCTTAGCTTATGCTCCCAGCCACACGCTCCCCACTGGAATGCCTTTGTTCCTCTTCTTTCCCTTTCATTGGAACCTCTTACACTCTCTGGGAAGCAGCACCGTGTAGGAGAAAAAAATACATGGTCTTTGGAATCAGTCCAAACTTTGAATCTTGGATCTGCCATTTATTAGCTGGATATGGAGAAAAGTGCATAGTAAACTTTCTGTCCCAAATTCTCCATCTATTAAATAAAGATAATAACTCCTAAAAAGTTAAGTGAGGTGATGTATATAAACACCTTTACAAGGTTAGATGTGATGTAATATGTCGGTGAGGTGGGGGTGGATGACGACTATGTGTTAATTGTCTTTTATATTCTACGTGGGTGTTCTCAGCACATCTCTCTGTGAGCCTGAGGACTGTGGTCTCCTCCAGCTCAGCCGTTTATCCTGTTCAGTGGTAGTTCTCTTCCCATGATGTAGACCACATTTTTGTTTTTCATAAATTTTTCTAAAATTTTTTTTTATTATCTAGAGTGTTTTGGGGTGTTTTTGTTTTTTGTTTTTTTTTTTACTCTGAAAGCAAAATAGGACAATACACCTCCCTTAGGAGAGCTTGACTTTGAATCTTCACATTTTTATACTTTGTATTGACCATTTAAGGAGGGCTTAATTTAAGATGTTTTGACTTATTGGGGGTGGGGGTAGGGGGGTTCCGTAACAAAAGTTTGAGTTTAAATATGTAGGTCTTAGTCCTCCCAAACTCTTAATATATCAGTTTTTTAAATCAGGCTGAGTGAGTTTGATGTAGAGAAGATGAAAAGAATGAAAGAAACCATCCGTCAGAAAGACCCAAGACTCCACAAATGGGAGGGGTAAAAAAAGAATTTAAAAGTATTACTTTTCTGTCCCTTCTCGGGTCCTGCTCTCTGAACGTTTTCTCCCCATGCTGGAAACCATTCTTCTTAAAGTAATACTGCTGAGGTGACTTTTGTTCCGAGGATACATCCTCCTTCTCTAAGATTTGAAGAATTAATTTACAATTAAAATTCTCCAAAATTGGCTTCTTTTTTGGGTTCTCCAGTCTCATTAAGTTTTCCAGAGGGAAAATAATCTTACTCTCCTTCATTTTCTTCAGACTGTGGTAAGAGGATGGAAAGAGAGGACAGTCTTGATCCTCACCCTCACTGTGTCGCGGCAGGGTGGCTGAGCACAGCGGATGACCTCGCCCTGGTGCCGGGTCAGCCACACGGAGCCCCTCGGCAAACCATCTTTGGATTGGACCGACCACACCTGCTCCTCGACCAGCACAGCTACCTGCTTTTCCTTTCAGAGACAGGATTAGATCTCTAACTGTTTTAGTCTTAGGGGTTCCTAGCAGTCAGCAAGAAGCGAGAGGAATATCTAGAACGCACTATCCAGTACAGTAGCCATCAGCCACGTGTGGCATCTGAACTTCAAATGTAAGCAAATTTAAATAAAATTCAGTTCCTCCGTTGCACTGGCTGCATTTCAAGTACCCAGTAGCCACCGTGGCTAGTGGTTACCATATTGGAAAGCACAGGTAAAAAATTAACACAAAAAGTTTAGTTAGAAATCACTGGTCTGGAGATGAGATTTTCCATAAGGACAGCCTTCCCCCCCCGCGCCCCTGCCATAGGGACAACTTTGAACAACTGTTTTTATTGTTATTGTTGACTCCTGTATATCCCTGTTTTTGTTTGTTTGCTTTTTATAGCTCATTGGGTTTATCTTTCAAAGAACAACTCTTGTAAGAAACTTATTTATGGTCTTTTAACTTAAGGGAACTAAGCATTTTTTTGGCTGTGAATAACAAAGTAGTCTTCTAAAATTGGCTTGAGTAATAGGCATTTACTGTACTCAAGAATAAGGGGTTCTTATAATGTTGGTGGTTGGTACTGCTGCTCAGCAGTGTTCTCAACGACCCAGGCTCTTTCTGTCTTCCCATTCTGATGTCCTCAGTGTGTTGGCGTGTCTCCTTCAAGACTGCTGGGTTAACACAGTTCAAAGCATCATCTTATCACCTAATGAAATAAAAAAAACCAGGAGAGAGAGGTGGCTCTCTTTGGACATCTCTCTTTTTATTGAGGGACAGTTTTTTTTTTTTTTCAGAAGCTCCCAGCAAACCTTTGTTGAGTCCCAGTTTACTAGAACTGAATAATCTGCCCATGCTGTAGGAGAGAACTTGGAAAACAGATACTTGGCATTTTTAACCTCTGTAATGCTAGGCTGGCTCTGCTGGTAAAGAATGTAAGCCCTGTGAAGACTGAAGTTTTTGTCTGTCTTTGTTTGCTACTATGTCCCCAGCACCTGGGATGGTGCCAGGTGCTCAATAATCGTCTCTTAGATGAATTAATGAATATTAAGAGAATGTTCCATAGTTGTCCATATGTACCATAGAAAAGTTGTCCATAGTTGCCATAGTGTGCCTTTAAAAAGAACCTTGCATAATGAAGACACGTTACGCTCCTATCTTCTAGTTTTTCTCTTGTAGTGGCTTAAACCAGGCTCTCCTGATTGATTGGCTGTCAGATTGAACTCTTAGATGACCAAAGGCTCCTTACAACGTTTAGTAGGGCAGTATCGGACCCTCTCTACTGTTAAGATACCCCTTTGTTTTTTAATCAGTGTACGAAATACAGGCCGGGTTTGAGTTGGGTGTTTAACCTTTTTATATAACAATTTAAATGACACAAAGCATGCACTATTCAGTAATTAAAATGAGTGGCCCCAGACCACTGTTTGATGTGATGTCCTGTGTTATGTTACTCCCTTTGGACTCCGTTTGTGGATGAGGAATATTGGGATGTGGACATCAAATGGGTGTTCTGAATTCTCCCAGTTAGGCTTGCTTCTCAAAGCATCTGGCAGCTGGTTAATGACATATCCATTTCTCATTTTAATCTGGTGGCTTAACTAAGATCCACTCAGCCAGACTGACCAACTTTATACGACCCTTCATCCCACTGCTGGTTTCCTGGGCCCTAATCTGGGTTTAGGCTGCTGCTGACCAAGCCATTGGGCAAAAGGCTGAACTGGAATTTCGAATTCCAGGCCCAATGTTTGTGATGAACATCAGAAATGCTAAGACTGGGCAGATAACTGTGTGGTAGCAGACTAAAGAAAAGGGTCTTTGCACCATTAATAATGTATTATTCACATACTTTGTCATAGACGGGACATTTTAAGGAATTATGACATTTCTTTTTGGGTTTGTTTCTACCAACACAATCATTGGACTCACCATCATTTTGTCTCACTATTTTCAGGTGTCTTATGTGCTCCTAAATGTGGCAGATGGAAATAGTTTCTTGTTGAAAGAGATGAGCCTCATGAGTTGGATTTTGAGTATGTCCCACGTATTTCCAACGGAAAAGTTCCATTGGAATATGCAACCAGTATTCTTCTCTTTATATTTGATTCTCTGCACACCCTCTTAATGATATGGCCATATTGATTCCCTCTAATGTATTTATAGGCCTTGTTGTAGTTATTATTACTTGAAAGAATTTGAGGATTTGATCTAAAGGGAATAATGGATTTTTAAATATTTCTTCTGGTTCTTGCTCAGTGACTTGTATAGAATAGTACTTCATAATACTATTCATTGAATTAATTGGCTGGAAATGTTCTTGGACATGTTCCTACTCTGAGCATTAATATATATAGGCACCTAGTACCTTTTATTCTAATAGGTTGCTTCCCCCCCCACCCCCTGCCTTGGCTTATGTGGTAATAGAGTGTTTTGCTTAGTTTTATCACCTTCCCAGTCAATGATCCTTCTCTTTCAATCTCATTAGACCTAAATATATATTTTAGATGTGTAACCTTGGCCACATTATGTAATCGTTTCATGTCTTAGTTTTATTATTGGTAAAATGAGAGCCATAAGAATACCTGCCTCTTAAGATTGTCAAGGGTAAATGATTTAATACATGTAAAACACTTAGCAGAACCAACATTTATTTTGGAACTGTACTTGGTCAATTGCAACTGTTGGTTGACTATGGATACAAAAGTTGGGCAAAATCATGGAACCATTTTGTGAGCATTAATGAGCTCTATGGAATTTACAGTAAAGCATGTTGCATATGTTAGATGAAAATTGTGTGCTACACATCCTTTAATAAAATTTGTAATAAATTATGTACAGATATGTACATGCACAGTATTTTTGTTTTAAACATTTACCATCAGGTAACACTGCTGCTACTTTTGCTCCTCAAGCTTATGGATGGTTCTCTAGCATATGGATAATGTCTGGATGTAGCTTGTAGCAGATGCTGTTGGTATCCTACCCAGATCTCCTTTACTGGGCCAGTGCATCCATCTCCCAGCTGCTGCAAGTATTGGCTGCTAATAACTCACACCTGTACCCTTCTCCAGAGGCCTGCCCTTGGCTGACCGTAATTGCCTCAACTAAGTATGTCTGGGAGAGTATGAGATCACATCCCTACCCCCTCCTGTTCCCTAGGGTGGCTCATAGCCAATGACTGTACAGGGGTATAGCAGCCCAGCCCCCTTGCCTTTGGACTGGACAACTTCTGTGGTTTAGTACATGCTCTAGAGTTCCTCAGTGGATCAAGCTGAGGTTGGATTTCTGAAACCGTATCTTTGCCTAGCTCCTTCCCAATTCTAGCTTGTTTTTTTTTTTCACTCCTTGTTTCTCCTGATAATACTATCTGTAATTAGGCATTCAAGAAATGCCATCTCAGACTCTGTTCCTAGGGAACCTGGCCTAAGGTGTTGCTAATTTCCGTGCCTCTGTTGTTTTCTTAGTTCAACCATCACTTATGCAACTGCCTACCTATATTAAATAATCTCTGGCTTAATTTCTTTTGCTTTGTTTTGTTCTGCTTTCTTGGTTGGATGTTATCCCTATTCATATGCCATGTCTTTACATATTGAAGGTTACTCAACATTAACTGTCCTTGATCATCTTATATAGCAGGTTGTTTCAGCAAAATATTATGGCAAATACCCTGGATTTTAAAATCTGAAAATTAGTTTTAAATCCTGAGTCAATTATAACTCCCTCTTAGGGTGGTTATGAGAATTATATGAGCTCTTCTTTTGAAAACACCTAGCACTGTGCCTGGACCTAGAAAGTGCTTAATAAATGGTAGGTGTTTGGTAACTACTATTTTTGAAGAGAATTGCCCAGTCCAGTTGAGATGCCACCTCTCTTGCTCTCATCCCGCTTAAGGAGTACCTCTCTCACGGGGCTTTATTTATTTATTTTTTTCCTATTTCTCCCAGAAAAATGTGGGCTTCTTAATGTCATCCAGCGGTGTGTTGGCCTTCAGGGGAAGAAAAGACCTGATGATAGCTGTTGTTGATTTTGATGGTGAAAATATTCCCACCCTGTCCAGTTTCGAGCTTCCAGTATGGTGTCCTTGAACACAGAATTGGAAAGAGATGCACACGTTTGGCCGTTGCCAGTTAGTGCATGCCGACTCCAGTCCTTAATCTCTGTGCCCCTAGCACTTAGCACAGTATATTCAATATAGGAGCTAAATATTCAATGGATGGCTAACATGTAGTTACTGAACTTAAGGTTAAGACTTGATCGTATGCACTAAATTGATGAAATACCTTTATCTAATTTTTGTTGTATAACCAATAAGCCTCCCCCCCATCCCCTAACCACACCCCCCCCCATACAAACACTGCCTGTGCTATTCATGAATTGATGAAAGTAAAGGAAGCAGTCATCATGATGTAGTGGGGAATGCCCATGCCCTCCCTGGATAGGTTGTCTACTCAGATGCAAATCTCAGTTTTGTGATTGACTAGACATATGAATGGGGATTACTCACTTCACCTCTCTTGGCCCCAATTTCCTCAGACAGTTGGACTGGACAGTCTCTCCAGGTCTTTCTAGTCTCAAAATCCATAAAGCCTAATTAGTGTATAATTTCACTTCCTCCTTCCCTCATTTCCCTCATTCCTGTACTGAGCTTCAAGTGCTGGATATTGGGAATACAAAGAAGAATAAGACGTGGCCCTGGCTGATGAGAATCTCAGTGTCTTTTGTGAACACCCCGTCATACCAAGGCCATGAGGATGCTCATTGCCAAATGGGTTTATGCAAATGTATCAAGATTTTAATTCATCACAAATTTCAGCACTTTGATACATGAAGGTATTGTGCTAGTAGTTTTCACTTTCTAGATGAAATTAAACAAGGCTGCCCTGATCAGCAAGTAATTCTTTTAGAAAATATCAAGCTAATGTTCATTGTTTGGGAAAAAAAGCCTCTCTGAACAGCTAGGTTACACTGCTCTCTGAGTTAGGCTCAGACTCAATTTATAAAGAGTGGAGTTTATTTTCGGCTAGTAAGCAAAATCTGAAAACATTTTGAGTTTGAATCTAAAAAGTATCCTGGTTTTTCTCACATATTTTGATAAGAAAGGTATGAAGAATGACTCCTCAACTTTGGTGTTCTTCAAGGCTACATCCACTTGTTGGCTCTCATGCCTTTGTTGTCATCAACCATGTTTTCTGCACTTAATTTTTAAAAGCTACACTGGTTTCCAGTAGGAATTACTGTTGAGTGTTCCCAACAGTACTGTTCAGTGTTTTTTCAGTTTCTGAATGCTATTTTTAAAAAGAGAATTTGTTTTGTTTTTGACAGGAGCTGATAATATCCGGAAATATTGGAGTCGCTACTACCAAGGATCTCAAGGGGTAATATTTGTATTAGACAGTGCCTCTTCAGAAGATGATTTAGAAACTGCTAGAAATGAACTGCACTCAGCTCTTCAGCACCCACAGTTATGCACTTTACCCTTTTTAATATTGGCCAATCATCAAGACAAGCCAGCTGCTCGATCAGTCCAAGAGGTATGTCTCGTTAACGTGACAACTCTTTGTCTTGTCTGTTGAACTTTTGCTGCCACCTTGGAATCTGAAAACTTGCCTATAATTAGGGATATGCTGGTTATGTTGTTTTTCCACATGAAACCGTAATTTTCTTAGAAAGTAGAAAGACTATATCAATCTATAGAAATTATTGTTTATATATCTTTCTCCACGTGGAAAGCATAGTTTTTTTTAAAAAACTGTTCAGTGAAGTTAGCGGACTTATCTGAATATTTTTCTCATCTATTTTCTCATCTGAAGGCCTGGTTATTGAACATTTTTTACCCTGCCAGCTTACTTAGTTCATTCTTTTCTCCAGCTTTTCAAGGAATGCATCGTGCATATTACCATGCATCATTTGCCCTCAAATGTCATGTTCTTGTCCCTCTGAAATGCTCACTGTTGACTAGAAGCAATGAGTCCTATTCTGTAACCAGCCAGGCTGAAAATTGATGTCTTATCTTGCAAGTTCCATGCCACCAAATACGCTTTAATATGGACCCATTCTTTATCTTCCTCATTTAATTTCATTTCTTAGCTTGTATCTCACCTATAAAAACATGAGCCTAGTTCTGGGGGGAAAAAAAAATTCAGTGTCTCACCCAGCAGAGTTTCTGATTCATGGATACTAAAGGAATAACAAAGGTGAATAATTTTTTAAAACTTGAATTGTAGTGAATTTTAACCTAAGCACAGTGAAATATACTTCTCATGTATTCCTTTACACCTGTAACTTTCAGAATAGGTTTCTCCCCCTCCTTTAGAAAATTCTGTGCTTCCTTTAGTGACTTCAGAATAAGATAATTAAGAGGAACAACACTACCCTTTAGTCTGAAAAATTGGATGAGGAGTCCAGGACATAAGATGTTCTAACTCCAGACTTCTCTCACACTTCATGTGGGACCCATTCAAAAAGCTTTGTTCCTTCCCTGTCTTCTCATCAGTAAGATGGCAATAATGCAATTTTTTTTTTTTTCTTAATAAATGAGTGGGATGATTTTGGATAATTCACTTTGAGGTTGAAAGTACTAAGCAGTAGAAGAGGTACTACATAGAGAATTTTCATTTAAGTTTTAGGAAAATAGCAAAGAAGGCAAGGGTTTCTTATTAAATAGAACTCATCTATCCTCTGTTGCTTCATTCAGCATTAAGTGGTCAGCAAGCATCTTTTCCCTTTTTAGATTTTGTGAAATCTAGATAATATTAAGTAATTAAGATAAAAACAAAGCAATGCAAATCTATTCAGAGAGTCATTAATGTGCAGATCTTCAGCTTTGTGGTTGTGGTGCCTCCTGATTTGTTCTTAAGGCTTTGGGTAAATCTTTTAACTTCTCAGCACCAGTTTTTCTGTCTGTAGAATGGATGTAATAGTATTTAATGATGGGTAGTTATGAGTGTTATATTAGTTTATAATTATAAGGTACTTGCTGAAAATGCATTGTTCTGAGATTCATTGTGGGAAATATCGGTATGTATTAATACAAATAGACTATAATGTTTTGTACATAAATAATATGTAATACATCTATAATAAAACATATGAAATACATATACAAGTGACCTTATAACTTCAAATCCCTTTTTCAAGTTATTTACAATAGCTGATTTTTTTTTTTCTTTTAAATTTAAGGAACTCTTTTCCTTAGACATAAAATTGAAACTAATGTTTTCTTGAAATCAAATTCACAACTCAGGGTAATCCTCCATAAAAATTGAAGACTCACATCGAAGAAAGGAAGCTTTTAACAATTAATTGCTCTGGAATATGCTTTGCGTGTGTTGGCTAGCTATCTTTCCTAGGAAACGGGCAAATATCTTTTTGTGATTCATCTTTTACTGAGACAGAGACTATAAATGTAGAAAAAAAATGTAATGATTTGAAAATTATTCAAAACTTGTATATACTGGAATATGTATGACTTTGACTTTCTATTTATATCAACTTTAAATGAATTTTCCTCAAAATTTTTGCTTGTGGGGCGCCTGGGTGGCTCAGTTGTTAAGCGTCTGCCTTCAGCTCAGGTCATGATCCCAGGGTCCTGGGATCGAGCCCCGCATCGGGGTCCCTGCTCGGCGGGAAGCCTGCTTCTCCCTCTCCCACTCCCCCTGCTTGTGTTCCCTCTCTCACTGTCTCTGTCAAATAAATAAATAAAATCTTAAAAAAAAAAAAATTTTTTTTTTGCTTGTAATGGAATTTGCAAATACCACTTTGAGGACTGCTTAAGGCATTTTCCCTATGGTTATATAAACACAGACTGTACAGGTGCATGTTAACATTTTAGACTTTAATTGAAGACTTGGGCAAATTCAATTATAGATCTTGAAGTTTGTCGAAACATAATGAGGTACTCATACTTTGGATTTGGCAAAGAAATGGAAGCTGCTTCTTTTACTCATTGCTTGAATGAGAAAGAGGTTCCTCAGTATAGTAATGTTATGATGCCTTGTTGAAGTATCCCCAGAAATGTTTTAGGGATTAAATCAATATCTTATTAATAAGTTAGCAAAAAAGTGAAATGGTAAAAACTGAATCTTAAACTTTTAATGAATGGTAATCTCAAAATGGTTGGGAGGAGGCATGGGTAGAAGAGGGGGTAGAAGATTAAAAAGTGAAAAAACTTACATGTTATTTGAAATATGTTTAGAGGTGGTCATCTGTTTGCTACTCCTCCTTTCCTTATTACAAAGGTATTACGTGCCCTGTGCTGTTGCTTTTAAACATTTTTATTCATTTGTACCTGCTGATTTGTGTGCACTTCGTGTAATTTCCAAATGCTAAAAAAGATGAGTTTTTACTTTGCAAAATACCTGTGAGTCTGAGGCAAAAGTTTGTTCTTACAGAATCAAGGAAAATATTCAGTTTACCAAAAGCACTGAACAAGTCTTTGATGCAGTTAAGAAAAGACGAGGAGTCATAAGGGCTCATTGATTCCTCCCTTCCTCCCATTGAAATTATTACATTTTGTGCTTAATGCATTATGTAAAAATTTGCAGTTATTTATCCTGTCACTTGAGTAAAACTTTAAGAATTCGTTTATCACTTAATGAGGATAACAGGATATTGAGTTCAGAAACTGGTGAGATCCCAAGGAGAAAGCTGAATTATTACTGGGATTGCAACAGAGGAAGAAAATCCCAGGAGGTTGTATATTTAGTCCCCTCCTCTGCTCTGAGTGTTGGGATGTTTGTGTAGAGGAGTTAAGAAAGGAAGACAATGGTTAAAATTACTTTGTAAGCCACAGACAGAGGGCAACATGCCCAATTATTTTGTTACCCTTTTAGAATGCGACTGGAGTCTTGTACATTGCATAGTTTGCCTTCTATAATAAACCTGGTAATGACCTGTGTTTAACTTAGAATTTTAAGATTTTACGTTTTGAGAATTGATAGTAGAAACATGTTTCTTAACAAATAATCTTTTTTTTTTTTTTTAATAGCAAAACACTGGGAAAAAGAACACCCTTTACATACTGTCTGAAAGCCAAGCAGTTCTTGCAACAGATGTTTGTTGTATTCACTTTGGGGAGGTGTAGTTACCACAGTTTTCCAGAGCTTACTCCTATCAAGTATGTTTCTCTATAGAAAGTATAATATAAAAATCTATAATTAAGTCAAGGGGCCCACTTGATTCATTAGGGAAAATTCTAGTCCAATTCAAATAATAAAGCTCTAAAACAAGAATCATCTTAAGGGTAAATAGGTTGGCTTTTTATTTGTATTGAATTGTAATTGTATCTAATTTATTTTACAACTCCCATAGGAGAGCATACTTCAGTTCTGAAGTTATTTAATAGATCAGGAGGATTTTATGAGAAGTTAAGTTGATAGAGTAGCCAATAAATGTAATCCTATTTTCCCTCTACACAGTTGCCGATTGGGACTCTTTTACTTCCTAGCTTTTTAAGATCATATTTTTGTTTTATTGGGCATTACCATGTCTTATAAAATGACACATTTTATCAGTGTGAAAGAAACAGTTTAACCTTTTAGCAGTCTAGTCTGATTGGATATTCGTACATGTCCTTAATGCAAAAGTGTAACTTTTTTAGAAATAGTACATCAAATACTGAGTCAACTCTGTCAAATATTTTTGAACTCTGTCAAATATTTAAAAATGTGGAACCTGTGAAATAAAGATTTTTGAAGTGAAATTATAAGGTCAGATTACTCTTTTGGTTCCATGCCTCATTAATTATAGCCCAGGAAGATCCAGCTTTTAAATTAGGATGTCAGCACTAAGGTTAAAATTTGTGATCAGGCATTTCTCAATTTTCTTGTAATTGTCATTCAGTTTGTTACCATGATGTACATAGAAAGTGGTGTTCTATTGGAAAAGAACAAAATATAAATGTGAGAAGAGTATTTGCAAGTATGTCTATGATGATATAAACATTACTATTTTAGCCCATGTTTTGTTTTGATTGTAAATATCCATATTTTTTGAAAAATACTTCTCAATATTCAGTGTATTAGGAATACTTTATCTAGTTCTCACTTCTTAGTCTATAGACATCTTCTGGAAGAGACTGCTAGTATGTATTTCGTATTTGACCACTACATTGACTTATAATTCTTGTTTATAGATAATTATTTCTAAATTGTATACTTTTTCTCCTTCCTACAAAGGGGCAGGGAGTTTGGAAGGATTGAAATGTTTGGACACTGTCTGTAAATAGTAAGACTCTCATTTAAAATTTTCATTCTATATTCATACTGCTTAACAGTGGAGTGGTGTGTTTTGTTTTGTTTTGTTTTGGTATCTCTGAAGTAGCAAATATTGTCGCTGATTTTACATGACAAATCTTTTATTGGAAAATACAAAGCAGCATTTAAGTCACATAACATACTTAGTTTATTATTACTCTCTGTATATGGAGAGAAACGTGTGTGTGTGTTTTTGTACAATAATGATTGTAAAGTGCCATATACTTTAAATCTTAGGAGTCTTCCAAGTATCTTGACCTGTGTCTTGGCAGCATTTTAGAATACTGATTTGATTTCACATGGAGCAGTGTACATACCTATTGTGTGAGCAGTCTGAAAATTCCCTTATAGGACGTATACTTATTCTAAAATGATATGGGATACGAATTATTTTTTTGTCCATTCCTTACAAATGTACTTTACTCTGTTACAATTTAATCTTGGGGAAACAATGAGAGGGTTTGGAAATCTTTTTTCCGTGGAATGACTCCGTGATCTCCTGAAAATGTTTACTAACGTGCAAGAGAAGCTGAAAATAACCATCCTTTCAATAGTTAGATACATTTATAGTAATGACACTTTTGTATTTTATTTTATTTATTTTATTTATTTTTTTATAAAGATTTTTATTTATTTTTTGACAGAGAGAGAGAGACAGCGAGAGAGGGAACACAAGCAGGAGGAGTGGGAAAGGGAGAAGCAGGCTTCCCTGCCGAGCAAGGAGCCCGATGCGGGGCTCGATCCCAGGACCTTGGGATCATGACCTGAGCCGAAGGCAGACGCTAAATGGCTGAGCCACCCAGGCGCCCCAACGCTTTTGTATTTTAAAGAGCAACTTTTAGCTGAATACCAAAACAGAATATTTTATTGTACATTCATGTACTTACTAAATATGCACTCCTTGAAAAAATTGAATTTGTATATTTGATTTCATCGATTCTAAATCTAGCCACTTTGATCTTACCATTCAAGGGAACTCATATACCTGTATTTCTTGCCCCCACCAAGCAATAATCATGAGAATGTGCCCTACCTACTGAAAATTAATAACATTCCCATTGACAGGTGGTACATCAGAAAGGTCCATCCTATCGAGAAAATTATTTAGGTGGGATAACAAAGTATAATACATTTTAAAAACAAAACAAGAATTCATTATGTTCTCTTACAAAACCCCTATTCCTTTCCACTTTCTTCTTTAGTAGCTCACACGCATATCTTTGTTTTCTGTAAAGCTGGCAAGTTTTGGAACCTCTTCCAATTCTTACTCTTATTTACTGTGCACATCCAGACGTTTCACTACACAATTCTCCCACCTCTGCAGTACCTCTCAGTTTCCTGATTGTTCACATCCCCAGATCTCCCTCTTCCCCCCTATTCCTCGACACAGACCATTAGGAACCAGATTTCATATCTTCCATGATACTCATGTTAAAAACCAGGACTGTCTTCTAGTTCCTTCTAGAAGCAAGTGAAACGCCACTGATCTCGTATGTTCGTGTGCTTGGTAATTGAATTCCCTTCTCTTTTCTCACTCACGTTCAGCTACTGCTTGCAATTTCTGTTGCCCTGGGAAAACCACCTAACGATTATAGGTGACATCAAGAAGTTTCCCTGAACATTGAAGGCGGAGCTGGGTGTCCTCCTTCTGACTTCCAAAGCCATCTGGGCATATCCAAATCATAATACTAGCATTAATTGCCTGTAACTTTTCTGTCTACCCCTCAAAGTTGTAAGCTCCTTAAAGGACAGGAATTCTGGCTTGTATAAGTCTCTGTGCTTAATTATATGTTGTTGGGATGAGTACGACGTTGGAGTCTTCCGTACGTGCCTGTGCTTTCCTCCGGGCTTTAACGTGATCAACTTCATCCAGATTGCTTACCTCCACCCAGTCTGATTCGTGTTTCCTCTGCACCAACCCTGACCTTTGAATATTACTCCTAAATTGCATCTTCTGTGAAATCTCACCACTCTGACCCTGTTAATAGTTTCTCAAAGCTTTAATCCTCTAGCTACCAGATTTACACATCTTTATTTTCATGTATTTTTATGTTCTTTT
This sequence comes from Neomonachus schauinslandi, assembly GCF_002201575.2. Lineage (NCBI taxonomy): Eukaryota > Metazoa > Chordata > Mammalia > Carnivora > Phocidae > Neomonachus > Neomonachus schauinslandi. The sequence continues at coordinate 111,756,099 of NC_058409.1, forward strand.
CTCTGTTTGTCCACTTGAGGACCTTGCTTGTAGTAGGTTGCTGTTTCCTTCCCAAAATCCTTCGTAGAAAGTGGCAGGACGTCTTGAGTGAACGGTATTCCTTTAATATGTTTTTATTAATTGCTTGTATTTTAAGTATATAGAGTTTATTTGGGTTACTAGCAGAGCAAAATTTACTTTTTATATTTCTCACATGGAGACTGGTATATGATGAAGCTCTTTGGGCACATAATTGAAATGGTTTTAAAGCAATAAATTCAATTTATTAAGAACAAATCTAGCTTTGTCATAAAATTGTTTTACATTAATGAAACTTAAAGGGTTTTTTCATTTCTTACATTTAACATTTTTCTTTACATACGCAAATATTTTAAAATAATGAATCGTAACTATACAGTTAGACTTTGACTTTCTCTTTCTGGGTCTTTTTGTTTGTTTGTTTTTTAAAGATTTTATTTATTTGACAGAGAGAGACAGACAGCAAGAGAGGGAACACAAGCAGGGGGAGTGGGAGAGGGAGAAGCAGGCTTCCCGCCGAGCAGAGAGCCCGACGCGGGGCTCGATCCCAGGATCCTGGGACCATGACCTGAGCCTGAGCTGCAGGCAGACACGTAACGACTGAGCCACCCAGGCGCCCCTCTGGGTCTTTTTTGAAGCAGTAGGTATTTGAGTGGTTGTAGTAATGAACTTCACCCTTTTTTCAATTTTGTATTTTGTAAAGATCAGTCTTTTATTAACTCTCATTCAACAAAGCCAACAAATGATTCTGAAGCAAAAGTTTACAGAACAATTTCCTTGGCCCTAGTTCCACTTATTTATTTACTTATTTCATTTGCAAAAGAAAACTCAGTTTACTACACATTCCATGGTGTACAGAGTTAATAAAACATTTGTTGAGTTAAATGAATTTGAAAGAGACACATGGTTAATGTCAGTAAGGTGCTTTGAAGATAAAAAGCACAATAAGCGTTAGTTATTATCATTATGATAATTATTTTCATTATTATTATTACATAGTGTCTGCTTAAAAATACCTTTGGTTACTCTGGGATGGCTGAGGCTAATGAGAGGGGTTACCCTGCTGGGTTTTATCCAGAACTAAGGAGTTGAGACATAACGCACTGAGGTTTTTTTTTTTTTTTTTTTTTTAATAAATCAAGAGACAGTTGTCCTTTTTCCTAAAAATAAAATAAAATAAAATCTTGTAATGCAGAAGCATTGGAACTCCTTTTGAAGAGTTGGAATGTTATATAATCTTGAAAAACGGTATTTGAGGAATAACTGCAGGTCCTCTGAAGGGCTCTAAAAACATAGGCATTGATTTCTAACTAGTCAGAACCCTTTATTTCTTAGTTAACTAATTACAGAAATTGTATAGAGCTCAAATTTATAATAAAAAAGAGAAGAGGGCATAATTATGGGAAGAACATGTGAAAGCTTAATTATCACACAAATGAAAAATTATATCTTTGGGAAGTTATCAAAATGTAACTAATTGCATGAATTAACTCCAATGAGAATATTTCAAGGAGGATTATTCTTTAGAAAGACTTTAAGTTTAAGCCACATTCCTTACAAGAAAGATACTATAACGATCATCATCACAAATCAGAGAAAAGGAAATACTGAAACATTTTAACAGGCATCTGTATGAAAGGCCACCGTCCATCCAGCCTCATAATCAGGAAGACATTAGTGACATGTCTGAAGAAGACATTCCCTAATATTATTGCAAATTAAATAAGAAAAGACCTCAAGAGAATGAAAAGAGAAAAGGTGCCTGGAGCCAATGAATTACAATTGACAACCTAAAGGCAGTTGAAGAACCAATTGCCGGAGTGATTGCGAAGCTATTCACAGTGTGCAGCAGACAGAGCCCAGCAGAAAGCTGGAACAATGCCTTCAGTTCGGCGATATTGCTTCAAAAGAAGGGAAAGAGGGGAACGGGGAAGAGCCACTGACCCCGAGACCAATTTCCAGGCAGCTGCACAAACTATATACTGTAATGAAAGGTTTTGGCCAGTAATCACAGCAAAGCCAGACTCCAGAAAATCTAGGGAGCCAGCAAGGTTTGTAATGAGGCAGACATCCTTCACTTAAAGCAGGGGAAAAAAGCAGGTAAGAAAACCAGTCGATTTTTGGTAGTGGCTTTGAAAAGCCCTGCTCTATTAACACAAATATGAAAATCACAGATTTTTGGCCTTCTTTCCTTGAAGACCAAAAACGTGCAATGAAAGATACCTGTTTTCATCTTTTGAGATGAATAGAATACTCTGCTCCTTAGAAACTGGAAATTATCTCCTTGCTGCTTTTGTTTTTCCTCTACCTGTGAATCACACGTGCCTTTGTTGCAACAGTGAGCTGGCCATGTGTGGTGGTACAGACCGTAGGCTGCCAATCGGAAGTAGCCGCTCTTCCAGTGTACCCGCGCGACGCTGGTAGAAGTGAACTAACCCACCCCTAAGTACTTTGGCTATGGAACCTCTTTTCCTTTTGGTTGACGGGTAATCTAGAATCTCTTTTTCTTTCTTTAGTAATATCCCTTGATGTAGACATCCACGTTCAGCCACGACTCCTAAGTATTTACATAAGACCTTGGGAGAAGAGGGGTATCGAGTGATTTCGAATGAAGGCACTGTATAGACTTCCAATACAAACGAGAAGTCTACTGAACTAAAGCAGCATCTCATTTTGCAGAGACCACATAGTTCTCCCCTGACTGGCCTATTGAGCTTTTTGCTGTGTTTGATGTCACCGTATCCAGTAGTGAAATGGAAATTACCTTCTTGGCTAGAAATTCTGAAATCGAAACTTGTACACATAAATCTCTGACAAAATAAAATGACAAGTTTTCTACTAAGTTGTAAAGGAGCAGTCAAGTAGGGTTTCATTTTGTTTTATTTAGGCTTAGAAGGTAACATATTACAGGGTCTGGATTCATTGTGTTAAGCGTGCTGTGCATAGATTGAGTTTACTTTCATTCCACACCTAAAATAAGTATGCTCTATAAAGAATGCTTAGGTAGTAAACAGTCCCATAAAATAACTGGAATTGTTTTCATCAGTGATAAGTGAAACCCACTAAACCTTATGGGAAGAAGGTTCTGCGTATGAACCGTGAAATAATTTGGAGTTTCCATAGAACATCATAATTTTAACATGTACAATTTGTAAAATATGATTTATTTTTAGACTGTGGTGATGACTAATAATTTGTCAAGCCAAAACGAGTCTTTATTGAAAGGGGCCAGAGTGGAAAATCTGGGTAACTTGCATATAGTTTAGACAAGGAGAACAAAGAAATAATGAAACGAAAATAAGAGCTTGGCAGAGGAATCCTTCGAGAACAGCTGGTTGAAGAGTTACAGTTGTTAACGGTGCTATAAAAGATTCTCTCATGATGCTTTCGCATATGAGAGACTGAATAATAATATGAAGACTGAATAATCATTAGAGGGATCCTCAAAAATAGGCCAAAAAAGATCTTGAGATAGAGGTATAATTCATATGCACTAAGTAGTATCATTATTATGGTTATTGTCATTATACAGAAGCCAGTCATTGTGCCCAGACAAATGCCCTAATTTTCCAGCATAAATTCTTAAGAAAGAATCTTTCTTATTACATATAAGAATATTTACATTTTACTCCGTTCTAGAATAGTGACTTACTGAAAAGGTAAGTCCAAATATCTGAATTATTTAAATGAGTGGGTAGAGATTCATTAAGTGTTAAAATGCATGTGTCTACATGTTTGGGGCAATATAAAGAGATGTCAATTTCCCATATTTTTATATGGACTTTGATGTTTTTCTTTAATTAAAGCTCAAGTTTGGACATCTTTCTGTTTTTCCTTAATTAATGACTTTTTAATGACTTTCATATTGACAAGCAAATTAAGTTCGTTTTTTAGCTGAAAAAGGGAAAACAAGACTTTAAGGTAAAACATGAGATCACCAGATTGCTTGAGCCTGTTATAGTTAATAGCAATTCTTTATTAATATAGTTATCTCTTTTATACTTTACCAGAAGCTTTTCTTTTTCTCTCATACAAGTCTTTTAAACTATATCAGCACAGTTTTCTGCTCTAGGGAAATATAGTCTTTAATGATTCTAATGCGCAGTGCCCCTTTAATTATTCAGAACATTAGTTCTAGCAACATTGATGCAGAAAGTATGAGATATTTTGTTGAATTTGTACTAACTTCATATAAGGCCCTACACATTGCTTTTTTTTGGTAAAACACTTGAGATGAATATATGTTTTTGTAGTTTTATCTGTTAAAAATGGAATACAAAAATTGTAATTCCTTTAGTACTTGTTCTTATTTGGATTCTAGTTAGTCAAGACTTTGCCATCTGGTTCTTTAGCCATAGTAAAGCTGAATTGAAAAATGTGCTATTAAAAATGTCATATTTCTAAGATGTTAAAGCAAGAGATATGGCTATAATTGCTGAGTTTCCTTTCACTGAAATTATATTTGGAATAACGTCTCTTCTCCAACTCTGCTCACAAATATGTACAAGTTTGTAATGAATTGTGGTTGACATTACTTGATCCATTCTCTGTCAATTAAGATTATATGACTACCTTCCTATGGAAAATGTATGCCTGTTGTTTGCATTTGGATCTCCATGGAGTATTACATAATCTTTAAAAATCCATTCATTTCAATTTTAAAAATCCATCTCATTTAAATTAATCCAAATGACTAATAAAACCACATAGTACAATTTTTTTAAAGATTTATTTATTTTAGTGAGGCGGGTAGGCAGGGGCAGAGGGAGATTCTCTAATCCCAAGCAGACTCCCCATTGAGCAGGGAGCCTGAACACAAGGCTCGATCTCTTGACCCTGAGATGCTGATAATGATAAACTTCTAGGTTGTTTCTGGATTATTGTGATTACAAACAAAGCTGTTGACAACTATCTTCGTACACGTTTCCTTGTGTATATATGCAAGCATTTCTGAAGTGTATATATGTCAAATTGGAATTGCTGGATCATAGGATATACAGACATTTAACTTGATGGGTATTTAACTTGGCACTCTGGGCTTAGAGGTGACAGACAGTAAGACTCTGAGGTCAGACCATCTGGATTTAAATCCCTCTTACTGTTGACCAGCTGAATAATATTGAGCAAAAACTTAAATCCATTTCCTCATCTGTAAAATGGGGATAATCCTAGAACCTACATCATAGCAAGTAGTGAGGATTTAGCACATAGAGTGCTCTGGATTAACTCTCAGCTCCTCAGTGCCTTTCCTCCTCCTCTGGCCAAGGTGTTAAGAGGATTAAATGGCCCTTCTCCCTGTGCCTGGCATAGCGTCGTGAGTGTTTGTTAGGTACAGAGAAACGAGACAGAAAATGCAGTTTAGGGACCATATGCTTTTATACTTTGGAGAGTGCTTGAAGCATAAATTCCAAATACCAAAAAATATATATACATATATATATATTTTTAAAAGCAATGAAGGCTTTAATCAACCCTTACAACTTTGGTTAGATTAAATTATAAGCAATCACTTTATTTTACTACCATTCATATAGACTGTGTTCTTGTCGAACTGTTTATCATTATGCTGACAAGATGCACTTTCTTCTGCTGTTGTGAGGAAACCAGGAAAATCAAATCTTCTGGAGATTTTGACTTGTGAAACTTGATAGTAAAGTTTGTTCTTTACGGTGTTCCAGATCATTCTGCCTTAATTTTTAAATTTGTCAGTTTTGCAATACTGTTAGTAGCTCTACCTCAAGAAAAAAAGCTAATATAGAGAAGGTTGTGCTTTGCCGGTGCATGGAAATGAGGGAGATGCTTGACAACCCGTGGACCTACCTGCAGGTTTCTAGGTTTCTGTGAGACCCCACAGAAGCCCAGAAATCTGCTTTTTGTAGCGTGTCACTTGGTGTGTTCTCATGATGTGATTGACAGGCTCGTTGTTCCCTCTCTTTGAAGGCCCAAGAGGTTACTCGGATTATTTTAGAGTGTCGTCACACCGATTCTTACATTTCGATTTAAATGGAATCTCCTCAAGCCTTAAAGGTGAATTACTCTGCATTACTTTTATTGCTTTTCAAGTGTTTTTGAAAATATTTAAGGGTCCTCCTAAAAACTGGATTTCCTGGAGTGTGTTTTCTTTTGGGGGAAATTTTAAGGATTAGTCGTAGACTTTCCAAAAGCCCAAAAGTTAACCAGAAAGGACCTGATGAAAAGAAATTACTTAATTAGAAAAAAAAAAAAAATGAAAACCAGGCATAAGAGAAAACCCCTATCGTAGCTCTGTATTCCTTATAATAAATCAGACCTGTGTGTGTTTTTAACAAAAACGAGGGTGTGCTTTTTTTTCCCCCTTCATTCTCTGTTTCTTTTGATCATTGATCTGGGTGACCCCACGCTCAGGGTTTTTTTTCTTCATTTGACATGGACAGATTTTTGAAGTATAGCTCTCCTTTGGGAACCCCGGGCAGTTCCACTTGACTAACCTGTGATCTAATGAGCAGTAATGCAGGGTTACAGTGGCCATTTTGTGTGCTTTGAGGAGGATGGCTAGACAGAGTGGGAGGAAGGCAATGTCTGCAGAGAGAAAGAGAGGCAGGGTGATCGAACAGTGTGAAAAAGACTTGTTAGCCCACATTAGTTTGCCTGATTTACTTCACAACAGGTCAGGAAAGGCCAGCAGCAGGGTTGGCGTTAAATTGCAAACTTGAAAATCCCGGTATTTAGAAAGCTTTGAGATCTCAGAGTTATTAATTCCAGAGTTGGTTTTAACTCACCTTTGAGTTGCAGCACACAGGGTGGTGTCAGACTTTTCTTCAGTCTCTCTGTAGATTTATGAAATAATTTTGCAACCCTCGATTCTTGTTTAATGCTGCACACTTTAAACATCCTGTCATGGTTGGGCCATTCTCCCATGAGCTTGGATGTGAAAGAGAAGCCAAACACTGAGCAAGTCATTGCACTTTTTTTTTTTTAATGCCTGATGTTCGACCCTTAATGAGGGACCCATGCTTTCCATTTAGAAATGTTGCAAGAGTGCATTTGTGAATTTCTATCCTGATCATCGGAGGAAGCTCTTAAATTTGTCCCTACTCATCTAGGCTGATGTACTTTGATGTGGGTTTATGTGTATAAGCATGCACATGTTCGTACCTTGTCCCCATAGGGTACAGTCAGAGTCATTGAGAAAACCAAATTAGATTTCAGCATCCTTCCTTCTCCACCTTAAGCTAAACTAGTATATTTTACATCTCATTGTTGTTGATGCCTTTTATATGGAAGTGAATAGATGACTTACCAAAAAATCCCCCAAGTTCCTAGAACGTGTTGTCCAGCTTTTAAATGTTATTACAGGAAACTAAAAATGATTTTTTTTGAATTTGTAGTATTTTTCCCTTCACATTCAAAAGTCTATATATTACCCCAAAAAAGTATAGTTATTGATCACAGCACTGCTTTTGTTTGACTACTATTTCTGTAAGACTTGCCACTAAAAGGCATCTCCCTGTGGGATTAAAGAACAGTTGTTATTGCCAGCTTTTTTATTTTATGTGTAGAGAAAGAATATTTAAAACCCGTGTCTGAGATAGAAGTGGAAGCCCATACAAATGGCGGACAATGCCCCAAGCTCCATAATTGCTTCTTGCCTTGGGGCATAGAATGTATGTAGACTTAAGTGTATTCCTTGTGCCCTGAGAGTCCTCAGAAGACAGATTGGCCTACTCTTTCAGTCCTGGTTCAGGTGCTTTGGCAGTGCTAAGGAGAATTGCTCAGTAGAATAAAGATACTTTAGGCAGACCAAATTTAAGCCTTGCGTAGTGACTTTATATGAAGACTTATCTGTAGAAACCCCTCCTTATAGATATGCCTGCCTATCTGCATATTGGCAAAAGGAAGCTTCATAAAGAAGAATGATACCTTGCTTCAGAATTTTAAGCATACTTCAGTGTTTTTTAAAATTAGTTACCTAACAAAACAACTGTTAATTCTTTCAACCAGTATTTTTTTGCACACTTGTCATGTACCCAAATACTGTGTAAAGAGATGTAAAGATGTATAATATGGCCCCTTCACTCCAGTCATGTACATGTGACCGATGATCATGGTATATTATGGTATTAGCCAATAAAGATATGTTAAGAGTACTATGGAAACACAGAAGAGACCGAAAGGAATAGGAACTACAGTGTGTTTCACATACGGTATATCTGGTAATTCTCGATTGTCCTGGGAAACAGGGCATTACTTCCTTATGAAATAATAAATTACCCAGGATTCAACTAGTGACCTGAATCCACGTCTTTGGACTTCAAGTTATTTGCTCTTTTGACTACACCAAAACAATCTCTTGTTGTAGAATTTAAAAAAAGATTTTAAAAAATATATAACTTAATTTTCTTTTTCTTTCTTTCTTTCTTTCTTTTCTTTCTTTCTTTCTCTTTCTTTCTCTTTCTTTCTTTCTTTCTTTCTGTCTTTCTGTCTTTCTGTCTTTCTTTCTTTCTTTCTTTCTTTCTTTCTTTCTTTCTGTCTGTCTTTCTTTCTGTCTTTCTGTCTTTCTGTCTTTGTCTTAAATTCTTCTCCTGAATGTTTCTTGCTACTTGGACAGGCCCCAGCTGCCAATTTGCAGATGAGCCCTTTTTACAAATGAGCTCCATTGGAGTGAGAGTAATATATTGAAGAAACTAAGCCAAGTATGTTTTTATATATTTGTGAAACAGAATGACTATTGTATTCCAGTACTTGGGGGAGAAAGTCTGCTGATTTGGGCTTAACTTATGTCCAGTTCATCTTGGCTTTCAGAAAGAACACAAGACTGAATTAGAGAGTCGAGGACACCAAAAGCAATTTCTGTAAACAGCTGACCTCCTCCCTAAGTTTTCCTGGCTGTAACCCACTTCCAGCAGCTTTTAGGCTCCATTCATATGTTTCTATCCATCGATTTTTATAAATGAGAGACAAGAAGAGAAGGTGGAAAAGAATTTTTGGAGACAGATGGACTAAGTTAAGAAAAAGAGTGGAGATCTAAAACAATAGGTCATATTTGGGGAATTAACCATTCCAAACAGAACAACAAATTTTCTGAATGTAACCCTTGATGTTCTTGAATAGGAAGCACCCTTCTCAGAGTTAAAAAGGTACGTTTGCATGAGATAATAGTTCCCTCTTTTAGTACCTATTATGAAATACTCTGCCACCCAGGTAACATGTGATGGGGGACTAGGCGGACTGGCATTTTAGATCAACTCCTCTGACCTCAAAGTGCAGTGGATTCCTTAAATTTTCCCTATCTATAAAATGCTGCAGGCCCACTGAAGGATAGAACACATGAGAGTATCTGTTAAATCTCAAAAGAATTCTGAGTCTTGATTATACCACTGTTTCCTTTGCATAATAAAATGGCACCATATCTCTGCTCCAGAAGTAGCTGATGTTCTTGTTAAGAGGCTGCTGATCTGCCATTTATCGGGTTGGCAGATAATTCCCTGGGGAAAGGGATCTCTGTTTTGATTACTGGTATAGATGCCTAGTATAGTTCCTCAAACATAGTAGGTGCTTGATAGATACTGTCAGATAACTCCATGTCTGTGGTGGGCCATGAGGTGTACTGTGTAGTGATCATGATGGACCAACTCCCTTCCTTGGTGCACCGTTTCAAGGGGGCAGTTTTCAAAACTATTTTCTTTATAGTAAGCAAACAGCAACTTATAAAGATGGGTAAAATAAAGGATACAAATTAAACTAGCATTTCTAAAAATGCTTTAAAAATTTTTAGGAGGATATTCAGAGAAAATGGCAAGTCACTTAAAATACCTTTCTGAATTATGTACCCTGATACCTTTTTTGTTATGGTTGTTCTTATTTGTTGCGAGTTTCCAAGTCTCCGTGTGTGACTACTGAGCTAAAATTCTTTCATGATGTCCTATTAAAACAGAATCCAGATATTTCTGACAAGATTTTATAGAATTCTTTTTTTTCTGTACACTTTAAGAAATGGAAGCACATTTACTGTGTTGGAGACATGTGGCCATTTCTAAGGAGCTCTAAATAAAAGCCTTAGAAAACAAGTCACTGTAGAACTCCGAAATTTGGTGAACATCAAGATTAACTGGTATGACATTTGCTAAGGCAGGTGGTAAATGTCAAAAATGTATCTACTGGCCCTGTATAGCATATATGCATCAAGTCTTGAGAACCACTGTGTCTCTGGGGTAATCATCTGAAATGCCTTTCATCTGTTTCACTAATTGTTACACAGACTAAACCCTGTTGAGAAACCTTCACATTGAGACCACACTGAAAACACATCTGCGTTTAAAGATACAGATTTTTAAAAAACGTATGTGTATATGTATCTACATACACCGGAACTTAAAACAATCTGTTTTTGTAGCAGACCCTTGATACCTATCAGGGTATATTCTAAACTTCCCTCCTAGAGAAGTCACTTAAATAATGTATAACATTGATCCTTAAGAGAGGAAAGAGTGAGTTAAAGTCATTTCTGCACATTTTTCAGAAATTACTTCCATAATTAATATTTCAGAAGAGGTTTGACAGCTCGTCAGTCTTTTAATGGATAGAATATGTGTAGGAAGCATGCTTGCGCTGGAGACCTTTACACACACCTTCTGCCTTTGGATTATGAGAATCTGAATATCCACTAAAGTAAATGGTAGTTCTTTCTTGGGGAAAGACAGCAATCAGAGTTGCTAAATGTGCCAAAGTGTTTGGAGAGAAAGTCAGGAGGCCCCTTACAGCATCCTCACCCTGGGGCCAAATGCTGCCCAAGTCTTTTCAGTTCGTGTTAGGCCAGGTTTGGGGTGCTGGTTTGGTCTCAGAGTGAGCCCATCAGGATCCAGAGAACACCCTGGCCCAGGCATTTGGCCCAACGCCAGGATGTCTTTCATGTTTGAGTCGAGCTACAGAGCATGCACCTTAGAACAGAGCAGACTCCCTAGACGAGACTTCTGTGAGTGCTCTACATTCAACAATAGACACTATTCTCCGTGATTACCAAGAATTCAATTACATGTCCTTTTCAACACTGAAGGGCTGCATCTTTAACATCAAAGCATGGCTTTGTGTTTGTCCATCACTCATCCTTTATGAATACTTCCTTTATGTCTGCATTTAAATGTGCCTATAAAATGTATGTATGTGTATGGGATATAATTATGAAGCAGTTAGACTTCAGAAAAAAAAAAAAAATGCCTCAGTGTGTATGAATGCTGTCTCCTAAGCACAGACTTAAAATTTATGACCTACTGTGTTGCAGAAAAAAATGATAAATGATATAATTTGGATCTATTTTCCTATTCAAAAATACATCTAGATTTCAAGATTTATGCCATTTATAAGATTTAACAGAGTAAGGAACAGCCTGAGGATCCTCTGGGTGAGGGTTATGATGGAGACCTGGTCAGAGATACCTCTGGAAGCCATACCAGCAAAGGAGAGGGAAGCTTGTTGAAGCCTGGTGCCTTAGTGACCTTAGGACTAGGGGACAGGGGAGGACTTAGGGGATCTAGAGATGAACCCTTTCAGGAATAATGCAAAGACAAAGAGGTTGATATTCCCTCTGTTTAAGATTACCATGAGAGGCTCTGTTATTATATCTCATTTCAAGCCATGCCTCTTTTCCCATTGAATTGGGCCTCTGGTATATGAGCCAGACACAGAAACATTTATATGTGCTTTTGTGTTTGTTTTTTAATTTTTTTACATTTGTATCACCAATCACCTATTATGAATTTGTGCAAGTAGCATACGTGTTTGTTTCATCCATCCATTTGTTCATTTATTCACTAACATGTATTTATTGAGCACCTGCTTACATAGTTCAGGCAAATAAATTTTATTCTTTAAAACCAAATGTCTTCATCACCAGAGGTACTGACAAGAATATGCCAAGGAGGGGCGCCTGCGTGGCTTAGTCGGTTAAGCGGCTGCCTTCGGCTCAGGTCATGATCCCAGGGTCCTGGGATCGAGTCCCGCATCGGGCTCCTTGCTCAGCAGAGAGCCTGCTTCTCCCTCTGCCTGCCTGCCACTCCCCCTGCTTATGCTCTCTCTCTCTCTCACTCTCTCTGTGTCAAATAAATAAATAAAATCTTAAAAAAAAAAATATGCCAAGGATTCTAAAGCCAAATACCAAAAAAGAATTCCAAGTAGGTTTTGGGCATCACTTGGAATAAATCTATAGCCTAGAGCTGTAAAAGGAGATTACTTTTGTATGTGTATTCTAGCCCTAAAAGTTCTGAGGTCAGTAGGTATAGATTCCATATCCTAGTGTTGTTTGTTTTAAAGCTTTGACAGTCTGTCCATTAGCCACATGTAAGTAGCTGGAGGCAGGGGAGGGAGGGGAATGTACGGAAATGTGTCTGGCTAGAGAGGTCTCGTTTTCCAGAATTCCTGCCAAGGGCTGGCAAGCCCAGAAAGACAGAGGCCAGCACCACTCCCTGTCACTCTCCGCCCTCCGTGGCATCCCCCATCACACGCCTGTTCTAGGCGTGACCTAGATTCCCTAGCTGGTGCCTGGGGCCCGTTGCTTTTTTTTTTTTTAATTTTTTTTTCATCCTGTTTCCTCATCTCTGCATCTCAAGTCTTGTTCAGCCATTAAGTTAAAGAAATGCTCCAAAGGTCTGTGCCAGAATGTCTGCCCTTCTCAGTGGCACATGCCCAACTGTCAGTTGACTGGTGGGCATACGACCTGGGGAACAGTTAACTTCCCACAGCAGATGGAAGTTTGCTGGTCCAGGAGAAGGCCCACAACTGGGTTGCTGGAACAGATGCTCTGCAGACAGTCTCTGGATCTCTGTTTTCCTCATCCTCCTCTGACTCCATCTTCCCTGACTGCATTTGTAGATGTGAGCCGAGCTCTGTAGCATGACCGATTTCCAAACTTAAAATTTCTCTACTATCCCTCATGTTTGAGTAACCATCTCCAGCCCTTCCGAAGTTGAGAAAGAAAGTCTCTAAAAACAGAGATGAGTAGAACTATAGAATCTGAATAGTGACCTTAAAAACATAGGTTATGAAAACATTTATATCCACATTCGCCAAGAGGTGGTTTGGCTGGTGTTGGGAGTGTTGACACTTTAATTGGCTTTTTCACTTGTCGATAGCACAATTTGGATTTCAATCTATTTACAGTAGATGGTCATACATAAAAGTAGTACCTTCCAGATTTCCAAAGTGTGGAAGAAAAATTTCCTCTGTGGTTTGATACATTTCCTTGTTTTATTGCAAATAATTGAAGAAATGTGAAAGTGGATTCCTCTGCTTTCCAACCTAGTACTTAAAAATTTTAGAGGAAATTTAATCTAGTGAAACTCTTGTTTTTCAAATAAGAAAACACTAGTGTTTCGGTCCTGCCTTTCAGCCATAAACCATCTGCATTATGACAAATGACTCATCAGTTTTAGCAAAAGGAGTCTACGTATGCTATCCTGTTATAGCCTCTTACAGGTGTGTTGCGGATGTGACCTGCAGAGTTACACCCTCCTATCAGGGAGGGTACCGCGGTAGACTTTTTATCGCAGCATTTGAAGGAGTTTATCATTTCCCTGCATCCTTCTTTCTTCCTTTGCCTATTGTGCAATACATGAAAAATGAAAAACTGTATAGGACATACACATGTAGTTTTAAAGAATAGTATAGCAAATCCCAGTGTCCTCACCACCCACATCAAAGAACAAACCACCACCAGGGCCTTTGCGCTCCTGTGCTTTTCATTTGCACGTGTCCCCCGTCTCTCCACCCACAGGTAATCACTGTCTTAAATTTTCTGTTGCCTGTTCCCTTTTTATACTTCTGACATTTGGATATGGATCGCTTTATATAATCCATAGTGGTGCCTGTTTTAAACTTTATATGACTGACAACCAGACTAAATGCATTCTTTTATAATTTTCTATGTTTTTTCATGCTTATCTTCTTGAGTTCATCTGTGTTCATCTCTGAGGTTGTAGTTCACTCCTTCATTCCTGTGTCATAGTCCATGACGGAGCACTGTTTCTCTCCTGTGGATGGACATTTTCCATTGTTATTTGTTACTTGGACATTACAAAAACTGCTATAAACCTTCCTGAATGTATCATGTGTATACGCACAACTATTTCAAAAAAGTATATACCTAGGAATGTGAAGAGTTACAAGATACACACGTACATGTCCTTATTGGATGCTAAGAAGTTGTCCAAAGTAAGTAAAACTGCCCGTCTGTCCATAGCCTTGTCAGTATATGGCGTTATCTGGCTTTTACATTTTGCCAATCTTTTTGCATAATTTGATATTGTCTAACTCATTGTTGCTGTTAAATACAAGAAATTTATGTTTGCATATTGATTTTTGTAGCTGGCAAACTTGCTAGGCTGTTAGTCCTGATGACTTATCTGTACATTCTGTGGTTTTTCTGCATGCACTAGTTTCATCAGCAAGTAAGTTTCTTACTTTCTGTGTGTTATTTCTGTTCCTTTTTGTTATTTTCCTGCACTGACTTGGGTCTCCAGGACAGTTTTATTTTATTTTATTTTTATTTTTTTTATTTTTTGAAGATTTTATTTGACACAGAGAGAGAGACAGCTAGAGGGGGAATACAAGCAGGGGGAGCAGGAGAGGGAGAGGCAGGCTCCTGGCTGAGCAGGGGGCCCGATGCGGGGCTCGATCCCAGGACCCTGGGATCGTGACCTGAGCCGAAGGCAGACGCTCAACCATTGAGCCACCCAGGTGCCCCTCCAGGACAGTTTTAAAGAGGACTTGGTGACAACAAATTTTCTTATCTCCTTCTGGCTTATAAAGAGGTGGCTTTAAAGCATTTTTCATTTAGTTATGATGTTTGCCTCAGGCTGCTTATTTATTTATGCATTTATTTAGATAAATGCCTTAAATCCAGTGAAGGATGAAGGGCATTCTTGTAAAAGATGTCCTTTTCTATTGTGAAGTGGATTTTAGTATGAATGGATGTGGAAATTTGTCAAATGCTTTTTCATAATTACTGGCAGGATTATGTGATTTTTCCCCCCCTATTAATAGTAACCTATTAGTGTGGTAAATTACCTAAATTTATTATCGACTATTTAATCACCTTTGCATGGTATTAGATATGATGGCTACAGAAGAAATGTCAGAAGTTCTCTATTCTTAATTAACTTACAGTCTAATTGAAGAGACAAAACATGATTAAAGAAAAGTTAATAGATGACACAGGGGTATATTGTAATTTGCCACATTAATGGGGCTTTGGGTTCAGTTGGCAAAAACCATTACAGGCTATAGTGGGCTGAGCCAGCTTCCTGGATGGGGTCTTGGAGCTGAAACTGGAAGAATGGCTGTTTATCTTTATGACACTTCGAATAGCATTACCTTGGCTTACCAAATTACCTGCTTTTTGAGGTTTTAACACTAACTTCCTTTTTCTTTTTAAGATTTTATTTATTTGACACAGAGGGAGAGAGCCAGCTCACGCAGGGGGAGCAGTGGAGGGAGAAGGCTCCCTGCTGAACAGGGAGCCCAGTGTGGGGTTCCATCCCAGGGCCCTGGGATCACGACCTGCGCCAAAGGCAGACACTTCACCATCTGAGCCACCCAGGCGCCCCATTAACAATGATTTCAAGTAATCATTCATATGGGGTCATACTGCATTACTGAATTTTGTCTGAAAAGCCACCCTTAGGATCTCCTCTGTTCTTAGCATATGTTTTGCTGCTGCCCACTGTTTAGGTCATTAGTCCCATCCTGAATTTGCTGCTACAAAATAAGCTTCATAAATATTTGGACTTCTTTTTTCATAATAAACTATTTGATTCTCAGGGCTGATTGGGAAAGAGGACTAATTAAGAACAATTTAATTCATCAAACATTCATAAGGCACATACAATTTGAAAAGGACTGTGCTAGGTTCCTGTGTAAATAACTAATCACACTTGCCTTCTGGAAGCTTCCTTCGTACTACTAGGGAGCTTAAAGTTCAGTGAGATTGTCCTGTGCACAGTGAGCATAAAGTAACTAAAACTCTCATCGTTTTTCTCACCAGGAATGATTTTTGTGTCAGTGGTTTCAAGAGGATTACCCTACCTCTGAGTAGGCTGAGAAAATCATTTTCATGCTAGGTAAAGGCAAGGACTGGAGGATGCTTACCTTTCAATGGCCAAAATGGATTATTTTTCATTATTTTGTCTTGAAGTTCTGTGTGTACACTATCTTCTATTTTATTTAGCTTAGTCCTGCAGGTGTTTGCTGGTTTTTGTTTGGTTGGTTTTTAATTTTTGTTTTTTTGTTTTATTGTTACAATTCTTTACTCCACATTTTTTGCCATTTTAGTTGTGTATACCTAGCCCAGTTTTGACAGCCCTGTAAGATCCTCTTCAGTCAATCCCACTTCCTTCACATTCTTTTGCCTTAACTTATTTACATTCCTGTCCTGACAACTTCTCAGTTTTAAAGTGAATTGTCTTCTTCATTTGGTCTTCCTGTGTATTGCTCCATTATCTCTCCTCATTCTTTGTCACTTTTCCATGTGCTTTCTGGAAACGACCATATTGGTTGCCAGTGTATCTTGCCATATTAACATGAAAATTTTAGTGGATGGTGGCCCAGGATGCGTCATATTTCTGTGGCTGTACAGTCAATCAGCTGATATCCAAAACACAGTGTCATGATTATGCTTATTAATATTTGGAGCCATTTAGGGGCGCCTGGGTGGCTCAGTCATTAAGCGTCTGCCTTCAGCTCAGGTCGGCTCAGTCATTAAGCGTCTGCCTTCAGCTCAGGTCACGATCCCAGAGTCCTGGGATCAAGCCCCACATCGGGCTCCCTGCTCAGCGGGAAGCCTGCTTCTCCCTCTCGCACTCACCCTGCTTGTGTTCCCTCTCTCGCTGTGTCTCTCTCTGTCAAATAAGTAAAATCTTAAGAAAATATATATATATTTGGAGCCATTTAATTTCATTTCTGTTGGCTGTAGATGCAATAACAGTGTTTCTGGCTTCTTCCATTGTTGGCATTGTACATGTGATAAATGCCAACAGCAACGAGTCACATGTTGATGTTTTAGCAGACTGGAATAGTCGTGGCCCGGTGTCTCTGCCATTCCTTGTACTATCCAAACCAAAGGTGCTACTTCCTGCAAGTAGAGAATTCAAAGAATCCAACCATAATGTGCTTTTGGTTTTTGTTATTAAGGAGATCTGGGACCACGGATTGCTAAAGTAGCATAACATTCATGATTTAGTTTAGAAATGGAGATGGAGCCTCCAGTTGTCAGCAGTACCATCGAAGGTTGTATGAGTCAGAGTTCAAACACCTTTCTTCTGCCTACCCGATTTTAAAATGAAAATAATCTCTTCATGCAGCCTTGAACAGAGTTTATTAAAACAGTTTTAAAACTATAAAAAGTTTATAAAACAGTATTCAAACTATAAAAATAGTCAGCTTTAGGGGCGCCTGGGTGGCTCAGTCATTAAGCGTCTGCCTTCAGCTCAGGTCATGATCCCAGGGTCCTGGGATCGAGTCCCACATCGGGCTCCCTGCTCCGCGGGAAGCCTGCTTCTCCCTCTCCCGCTCCCCCTGCTTGTGTTCCCTCTCTCTGTGTCTCTCTCTGTCAAATAAATAAATAAAATCTTAAAAAAAAAAATAGTCAGCTATAAAATATATTGAGTTTGCCTATATAAATTTCTCTTCCCTCCCTTATATCTTTGTTATGTCCTACTGTTTTCAAGTCATTGTCTTCCTATCTTGAGTCTAATTTTTGCAAAAAGTGAACCCAAAGCCCAGAAAATTTAGGCCAAATTCATTGTACTTATCATTAGGCCATTTGCCTTATTTTTACTTAAGTCATTCTGACTTTTGTTCCTAGTTCAGGGGACTAGTGTATATTTTTACAGCCAATTAGCATACATATTTCATAGAGTGTTAGGATTAACTAATGATAAGTAATATGTGTGCGGGGTGGGTAATATTCTTTGCTTCCCCATTCTGTCTGGGGAGGTCATAAAATGCACTGTAGTCAGGGTCAGCAGTCATCACTTCAAGAAATCTCTTCAACTGAAAGCTTGATGAAATTTACATTTGATGAATGTGCATTTGAGCTCCTACAAAATACATACATGCATGAATTTCATTTCTGTAATAGCCCCTTCATTGCCTAATCATCTTTAACACTCCTCTCAAATCATGAAACCTCTCCCTAAAGCTCTTGTGAGCAGGGTGAAGCTCTTTGCATTTATGGAATTTTAGAACTAAAGAGCTATAGGATTTTTTGTTTTTTAAAAAGTGTGTAACTTCCAAAGTGATCATGTGTCCAAGTATTAATTAGGCCTGACCCAGATTACTCTGAAGTGTCCAGATGATAAGGTGTATATGTGATATCCTGAGCCTCAGGCCACTCAGAGATGAGTACCATTATTTGTAAGCCTGTCTGCCCCAAGATCCATCGGCCCCTTCCCTTTTCTTCATAACCATGGTTACCACCACTAGTACTGACCATTATCCTACTGAAAACCTTCCAAAGAAAATAGGGGCCACTGGAATGTTCTAAATGTTCCAAGGACATCTTTATATCTAAGAGTGTAAGTTACAGTGTATTGATCTAATAAATTCTGCAGCAGTTTGCTTGTGAGTAGCTGAAGGGAATTTTTAAATATTTTATATGCAATTGCCAAATGTTTTAAATCAATACTATTCAAAATATTCGTGGTTAAGGACTGATTCCCACCTCCACCCCCAATCCAACATGGACCAGTACTTTTCATCTATATGTTCAATGAGATAAGACCACTGATCAGATCAGATATTTGGAAGTCATAGCCGTGTTAAATTCCTTCAAATATTTCTCAGTATCCTCAGTTTCTGTACTTACCTCATTTGTGGACTGGTCTTGGCCTCAGATCACACTTTGAATAGTATTGTTCCAAACTACAGCAAAGCATAAGGAAATGAGATCGAAAGGAGTACTATAAAAGAGTAACAGATATGGTGAATACAGTTATGAGACTGGTAAAATGTTAAGTAAAACCAAAGATTATTCCAGATATATTTTGATCTCTGATAGTTTGCCAAGCAGTGTGAAGACGACAGGGTTAAAACAACCCATTCTTTTCTGCCGTTCTCACATTCTATAGTGAGTAGACAAGGTAGGAGTGTCCTCTCCGTTCACCCAAAGTGAATGAATTCAGCCTTGCCACAAGTGTAGTTTCCAGGATACATTTGTTCTATAATTTCAGCGAAGTGGTTTCTCAAATTTCATGGTGGTTTTTATTAAAATCTATGTATACATACACTCAGACATTAGCCATATCAATAATATCTGAACCATAAAACTGCCTCACTAAGGGTTCATAAACATGACCTCTCCCACCCAATCATTTTCAAATCATGTTTGTCCTTGTAGCAGCTTTGCAGATGATGTTTTTCAACTCCCATTACACCCTAAAAATTTGCTTGGATGAGTGAAATCAGTTGTAGTCCTCCTTGCCAGAACATGGTGCCACACCCTTGGCAGGTAGGCAATGTTGTCTTCATGTGTTTGCAGAATTACTGAGCATTAGCACTTTGTTCTCCAGAGAGTACCCAGCCCTGCCCTCAGCTTACAGTGCAGTAATGCCACAGACAGAGCTGGAGGGGAAATGGCAGTGTCGGGGCTCCCCCCAACTCATGCAGGCAGGGTTCCTGCAAAAAACAATGGTGTTCTTACAGTCTCTCCCAGGGAGGTGGGGATGCGAGTGGTATTGAGATGGAAGGGTGGACATGGTGGTGGTTCTTTCTGGTGGACTTTTCTCCTCAAAAAAAAAAGAGACCACTTTAAGGTACAGCCCCTGGATCTTTTCCGAAGAAAGTCAACACCACTCTGGTGGCCCCGAAACTATCCTACTCCTCCACCCCTCTGGGACTCTCCAGATCTCCAAGATTAGATGAGCCCAAGAATAGTCTTACCCCACCCAGTCACTCTATCAGCAGCCATCTGTGGTCTGAGACTCGGCTCCCATTCGCAAGTATTACGATGTCCTGAAAGGCCTCATAGACCTCTTGTGGGTTTGGTCACACAAGCTGAGAGTGCCCGGGCTACTCACTGTGGCTCATGGCACAAGAGTATTCTTAGGGCCTGCAGTGCCCTTCACTCCTGGGGTGGTAAATTTCCAGAGGTCCTCCCGGAAGACTTCCTGATTCCTTCTGAGATGGGGCTCCTCCCAGAGACTAGGGGACTCAGCCCCTTGGTTCCAATGGCCCCCTGCCTATGGGATAAACACTGACAGTGTGGGGATTACTACCCCCACATAGATCACTCGGTCATCTTGTTGTCTGTATGATTAATTTCCACAACCCCCACTCTACTGCATTAAACTGTAGCGTGTGTTAATAAATCTTTGTTGGATAATGAACGACTGATCAGGGTAATTCACCTTTTCTAAAGTGTTGATGTTGCCTTTTGAAACAGAAAAAAAAACCTCCCCTATTAAATAGTATCAAAAATCCTTAGATATTGTGCAGAACTCCTAGTTCTAAGTGGTGATAGTCCGATATTACAACTGTAACCAATGATTAGGAACTTTTTGAGCTGAAAGTTTGGCAACTCAGAGATCCATTGTTCACCATATACCTGTTAATATTTATAAACGATTTTATGAAAGCTGCTAAATACTGAGAAAAGATATCTTCCCCTTGCTTTTAGCTGTAATTGGAGATATTTTCTCATGGAAAAACTTTTGACCTGAAGCAGCAATATGTTATGTCACATTTAAATATATCCAGATTTATCTCATCGTCAGTGTTCATCCAGAGTGCATTTAATTCTTGCACAACCACCCCTACAATAAGTTAGTCAAATGAGTACTCAATCCCCATAGCATAGAATATTCAAGAAAATTATTTAAAGATTAAAGTGTACCATTGAATCCATTCCAATTGCATTAGGAGTTCTCCCTTGTTCCAGGACTCTCAATTGTTTAAGTCACCATGGTGGCACTATGTATCTGCTTACACGAACACCCAGCAGAAAACACGAGCTTTCTCTTTCCTCTTTCCTCCTCCTCGCTTAATTGGAAGTCAGTGCTCGTGAAATGCAGTTCTTTGATTTGTTCTCTTGACGGGAGAAAGACAGCATGGTTATTTCTTCCTCGATAAATTAAGTCTTATTGTCAAACATAACTACTGAGAAAAAGAAATGCACTATGTGAAATCCTAACTTTTAGGCATGCCACGTTGGCTTACACAATATCCTTTGTTTCCTTCAGAGATTTTCACGTGCAGTTTTAAAGGTATATAGGCCTTCATCGGTCCTTTTGCTTTTCCCCTATTTTCAAGAAAGGTGACCGCTCATCCAGAGTCAGAAATGAAATGGTAAGATTACTTGGAATCCAGGTCTTTTAAATGCCCCATTGTTCAGCAATTCCTATTTTCTTAAGATACTATTTAATGAAAGGGTTTGACTAGATTTGCATAGATTTGAAAGATGGTATTTGCACATGACATTTTTTTCCCCCTCTACATATTGGGCCTAAGAAGGAAGCTTCTCAGACCATTAAATGCATAAAAGCCACATGCGTTCAGAGACCAACAGAAGCGGAGGGCTGATAGGAGGAGTACCGTGGAGGCTTGGAGAGGAGTAGACGGTGTTTCTTTAGTGTATCAGTGGAAGCCTGTATACTCAACCTGGAACAGCAGTTGCAATTAGAAGAGATGCTTCATAATATAATTTTTATCCCTTTTTAGGACTTTTTTTTCCCTTTCAAATGAGTAGACATACCTGTCTTTTCAAAAGAATGTAGCTTCGCAATATAGTGGATATTGTTCCTCTCCTCATGGGGGTCAAATTTTAAAGTCCACCTGAAAGAAAATCCTCAAGGGTCAAAATTTCCTCTGAAAATCTTTTCAGATTTTCGTAACAGTGGTTTTATATCCAACATGGAAGCATTTCCCTGTTTCTTCCATTGTACACAAGATGCAGTGGTTGATTTGCATTCAGGGGTCGGGTTGAATAAGAAACACTCAGCTTTCAATATTAGAATCACACACAGGAGCAGAGATGCTCACACTAAGAAGTCCTGGAAAATTGAGACCCGTTGAGGGGATCATGTCTTCCTTCTCCAGAACCATAAATGCATCATGTAGAATGATTGTCAGATACTATTTTGGTTTGTTCTTTCTCAAGTTGATTATTTGTGATGCAAACTAATTGCTCCCTGGCTCATTAATGGGACACCCATAGAAGTAGTTATTTCAAACAAATAAGACTTAATACTTTTAACCACCTTTTTTGTTTAAAAACTTGAAATCATGACGAAGTGGAAATCACAAAAGAACCACTAACTAAACACAAAACTTTATATGATACGTACCTTTTCATAAATGACATCAGGTCTGTATTTTTTTTTACTTAAGCTAGGGACTGAATTGTGTTCCCTCAAAATTCCTATGTTGAAGCCCTCATGCCTAATGTGACTGTATTTGGCGACGGGGATTTTATGAGGTAATTAAGATTAAGCAAGGGGGGCTAAGGGTGGGGTGCTAATCCAGTAGAATTGGTGACCTTTTAAGAAGAGGAAGAGCGATCATCTCCCCCCCCCCCCCCCCTCCCCACAGCCCTGTGTGACACAGCAAGCAGGTAGCCATCTGCAAGCCAGGAAGACAGCCTTCACCAGAAACTGAGCATGGTGCCACCCTGATTTTGGACTTTTCCTCCCCCAGAACTCTGAGAAATAAATTTGTGTTTAAGCCATCTAGTCTGTGGTAATTTGTGATGGCAGCCCAAGCCGACTAGAGCCGCTTATAAACTTGAAATTTCAAAAGCTTCTCATCACCATCTTCTTCCAATAAGTGAAAAGAGAGTTCCATCTTTGCTGCTCCAGCGTGCCATGTAAAGGACCTGGTGCTTCACCAGTGCTCAGCTGATTTGCTCCAGTGGATAAACGTCTCAGGATTTTTTTTTTTTTTACTCCCTGTTTGATATTTATATTTTATGAATTTTGAACTATTTGAACATGAATATTTATTTGAAATTAATATTTCAATACTTGGTTTTAACATGTTTTTGTGACTATCTCAAGTAAAGTTAAGGGGAAAAAAATACAAAGCTTTCAGGCCTCTAGTTTTTTTCTTGGGGGTGGTGAGGACATGATTCAAGCAAAAATAATATTATAGCCATATCTAAATGCCTACTTAAAAAAAATCACTGGTAGGCTGAAATTATCCACCCCCCCCCCCAAAGGCATCTTTGAAGAATTACGCATAAAAATGAAAAGCTTAACTTAAGCACCTCACGTGTAGACTGCCCCTTGTAACCAGCAGCCCTGAATGAATTATGTGTTTGGTACCCATGGCTTTTGTTCCCTTCACTGGTCCTCTCAACTTTCCACCTTGCTTTTCCGAAATATTTAAAAATGTTTAATCTTCAGGAATAGTACTGTTGTAAAGAGTGCCTAAACCTGTCCCAACTATAGAATTTCTGTATCTTGTATTTTATTGAAAACGAGCATACCTTCTGGGAAGTACGTTGTGATTCCAGTGTACCTGATTCAAGGCCCTGTCCGTTGCTCCTAGGAAGGTTGCTTCTCAAAGGTTTAAATAAATCAATGTCTTAAAATGGATTTCACTTAGAATTTTTGGTGTTTTAACAGTTTACAACACTGCCTATACCCTTTGCCCAGTTTCCCACAGTTGTTCTAATTCATTTAGAAATCTAGAAGAGGAGATTTGAATTTTTTTTCCTCCCTCATCAGCATTTTATGATTTCCTACATTTAAAAATAAAAGGAAGGGGATATTCAAAATGAGTTTCAGAAAGTGTTATTTTGTAGGTTTGCAAGTGAAAAGAACACTTGTCAGGCAGTAGAATTTTGCATTAGCACTTAATGTTGGCACCTATTTGCTTGTTGCTTGGTTTCCTTTTAAGATCC